>NC_143187.1:13927600-14231900 GCF_047325235.1 Durio zibethinus
TGCTAGCTAATCTAGCTTAAAGTTTGATTAGATACTAGCTAGATTAGGCTTAAGTCTTATCTTATGTCATATCTCATCTTTTTCATTCATTTTTCAACAACTCTTTCACTTTTTGTATATCAATTTTTTTTCAACTCTTCAAACTTTTTTGCCATTTTGGTTTCTTGTCAAACTATTTTATGTTTTTTCTCATCTTTTCATGTAGACTTCTCTTTTTTTTGCTATTTTTCTTTTTTTTTTCCTTATTTTCTAATATTTACAAAGTTGACATACACACTCATGATACAAATTTCTATTTTCATATAATGATACGAATGCGAATGTCTATGCAAATGTGAGAATGTGAATGCTTGATGCAAATACAATTGACTTTTTCACAATGCAAATGTCAATGTTCATTTCATGTAAATACCCTTATAAATATTTTTTCTATGATGCGGATGTAATGATGCAAATGCAAATTTCTTTCTTATGATACAAAGGTAAGCGAGGCAATTACGAATTTTTTTTCATGATGTAAATGCAAATGCAAATGTCTTTCTCATGATGCATATACAAGTGCGAATGCAAGTAATGCAAATGTGAATGTCCTTTTCATGATGTAGATGCAAATGTGAATGTCTTTCTTATGTTGCATATGCAAGTACAAATGCAAGTGATACAAATATAATTTTTTTTTAATTTTACAGCATACATATCAAATATCTTTCTCATAATGCAAATGTGAACACAAATGATGTGAATGCGAAGATTTTTTTTGTTTTTGCAACATGTAGATCAAATATCTTTCTAATTATGCACATGTAAATACAAGTGATGCGAATGCGAAAACTCTTTTTATTTTTGCAACAAGCAGATCGAATGTCTTTCTGATGATGCACATGTAATTGATACAAATGTGATTTTTTTTTCACCATGTAGGTCAAATATCTTTTGCCAGTGATGCAAATGTAAAGTCTCTTTTTATTTTTTATTTTTTGAAAGATCTTTGTTCAAAATTTCAATATTTAGTCTTTATCAATAATGATCTTAGTATTTTGTACAAAATGTTCAAATAATCTCTAAACTTTTCAAAAAAGATCAAATAATTACCCCACATAAAGTATCTTTGTAATCAATGAGAAAAGTTGAAAACTCATGACATTTGAATTTCTTGAAAATTGATGATTACTATTTGGAATGCTTGGGGATAGAGGTAATCGATAATTCAATTCTTTTCACTGGTGTACATATCTGAAGGAAAGTTCAATGAAGGTTACAAGGATTACTCTTGGGCTTACAAAAGAGATCATTTTTCAAAAACACTTTTCTTTTATTGAAAATATGATACTTCATTGTGCATCAAAACTAACCATTATTTTTTGAAAAAGATTTAGGAAGAGAAAAAGGTTGGTTTTTTATTTTCATTCTTTAGTGAAATGTAAAGTTTTTAATGAGTACTGATTCTTCAAAAAGTTTTGCATTGTGACTTTTTATTCTGAATAAAATCTTAGAATTCTAAAATTTTTTTAGTGCCTCAAGAGTGGTTTTAGATCTTAACTGCCATTTTTTTGTTTCCACCTTAAAGCTATATTTTCTAATAATGAAGAACTTGGCAAAATCTTGTTAAATACTAATAGATATATACAAATTTTCAAGGACATAACTCTTTAATTTAAGTGTCCGTATTTGATCAGAATGGACTTTTCAAGGTATGTAATGTAAGCCAAGGTTTAGGGTTCAGAAAGAATGGATAAATAGGTTCAAAATATGTTATTCAGGGTAATTAGGCCAAGGATCTTACGGAGCATTATCTGGATAAAAGCCATGTGTCTTTCTTTCTTTAAACTTTTTTTTCTAAACATTTAATTTCAACTTTATCATTATTCTTTCTTAAATTTTGTCTTTTTTTTTTTACTTAAGATTCTAACTAATGCTTTATTCACTTTATACCCCAAACTCTCATCTCTGAAGAGCATTTTTTTTTTAAAAAAAAAATCTAACTTTAACTTTAACATTCTACTTTCTTGAAGTTTTACTTAGAATTTTAACTAAAATTTTATTCACTTTTTACCCCGAATTCTTATCTTTGAGCTACATGTCTTTTTTTTTTGCTCCATTTTTTTTTTTTTTTTGGATTCTAATTGAAGCTGGTCTCTTAAAGATATCCTTATTTTACCCTATAGTGTAAGAGATGATCTTTGACCAGGGTTCATTTTGGAACAAAAAGTTTAATAGGCTCAAATAGGTAGTAATTGGATAATTTTTCTTTATATGAAGGATAGAGAAAGATCGTGATTCATGTTGTATAGGATTTCCCACAAATTTGATCACATAGTTCACAAAAAAGCTCATTTTGGTCCCAAATTATTTGGCATTTTTGATAAAATAAGGGAAAAAGGTATTAATGCATGAAACAAATTATTTTAGACAAGAAAGAATTTTGCTTCTTTTAGTCAATGTGCCTTAAGACTTGAAACAAAGGCTACTTGAGGAAAATTCAGGCAATTTTTGAATCTTTGGTCATCGAAATAATTTGGATGGTTCAATCATATTGAAAAAATTTGACACACATTGAATTACCAAATACAAATTTGAAAAAATATCTTGCTTGGTTTTCAAAATCCAAAATAAATTTTTAAAATTGGCCTCTTTTGTTCATTGCCAAAGAAAATATTATTATCTCAATATAGCAAATGATGACAAAGTTCATGCCCCTTAAAGGATTATGACTAGTAAATGAAGTTATTCAAAAAGATTGAAGTGTGGAAGTGGTCAAGGAAAAGTGTGAAGGTATTGGATAAGTTTATTTTTTTAACAGTAATCACCAATTACTTTAACATTCTCACCATTTAAAAAATGTATATTTACCTTTGAAAATGCCTTTTTTTTCAATTTTTTTTTTTTTTGGTTTTGATCTTGAAAATTACTTATATGGGACTTTATTATGAATCATTTTTTTGAAGCACTTTTCATTTTATGATTTTAAAAATTAATTATGTGAGACTATTATTCAAATAAATACATAAAGATAAAATTTTATAGAAAAGTTGAAAGCATTCATTTCTTCCAAAATAAAATTCAACAAGATTATTTAAAAACCTCCTAGGGACACTATACACATGTCATACACAATAGGTCAAAGGTTAAAAAAAATCATCTTATCTTGATTTTTCAACACGCGAAACCTTTTTTCACATTTCTACTATTTGCATTTTGCAACTAGATAGAGTTAATTTCCATTGTTCCATTAGTTATAGAGTCAAAATACCACTATTGATAAGATCCTCAACATTTTCTTTTAGTTGTCTATATTTTTCAATTGAATAGTCAATTGTCTTCATATGATAATCACACTTGCCATTATGATCGTAACTCATTATCAATGGATTTGGTATTATTTTTGGAGGCACAAGAGTAAGGTACCGACCTTCTATTATTAAAGGTAAAAGGTAAAAAATAGGGATTGAAAATTTCTCTCAATTATTTCTTAGTCTTTTTTTATTCTTTGTTGGTCAGGTGGTATGTTCAAATATGGGAACATGATCATGAATGGTAATCCAAGGATGAAGATTTGTCAAAAAGTCAAAATGCTAGCTTGGTTGATAAAGATATGGGCTTTGAGAGATACTACTTATAACCAAAAGTGGGGTTGATGACAAGGATAAAAATTACAGAGGATAAAATTCTTGGATAAATGCCCCTTGAGTGTGACTGCTTGCACCTCCCTTTCATTCTTTTCCAATGTATTTCTTTTTTCAACATCAGTTGCATCTTTCAACTTAATCATACCATTCTTGATTGTATTTTCTATCATTTTTTCAATAATTACCATGTCAGTAAAATTTTTGAAGATATTACCAATCATCTTTTCGTAATAAGGAGTCTTCAGGGAATTGACAAACAGAACAGAGATTTTTTTCTCCGATAGGGGTGGTTGTACTTAGGCTACCATATCTCTCTATCTGTGTGTATATTTTTTAAAAGTTTTGGTTGACCTTTTCTTCATGTTTTGTAAAGATAACTTATCTGGTACCATATCTTTAGCATGCTTGTATTACGCTAAAAAGGCCCTAGCTAAATCATTTTAGAAGAAAATCTTGCTTCGATCTAGCTAGGCATACCACCTTATTATAGACCTGATGAGACTATATTGAAAGTAATGAATTAATAACTTATCATCATAAGTGTAACCCATCATCTTTCAACAGTGCATGGGGATGTGTGTTAAGGGGCATCTCATTTTATCATACTGCTTGAAGTTAAAAATGTTAAACTTTGTAGGGATAACCAAGTTAGGATCTAGGTTAAGCTTATTGGCATTAATATTCTTGAAAACATCGTTTTCTTCCACTACCTCGAGTTTCTTTTCCAGTAACTTATACTTGTCTTTTATGTCAATTTTATCAAGCAACTTAGGTATCTTTTTCAACTTCCCCCATTCTTTGGGGTCATCCAGGTTGGGTATCACAATGAGATAATAAAGGGTAGGCTTGGGATTAATATTCATCTAAACTAGGGGCAATTTGACAGAAGTATCAAAATAAGGTTGATGGGTTGCTGAAGGTGTTTGTGACATATAGAGGTTTTGAACATATGGATATAATATGAACCCAGATGGATATGATGGTTTTTCAACACGGTTGTTTCCTCTCTTACCCTATGTGTTTTAACAATCTCTTTTTTTTTTTGGTTAAATTTGCTAATATTTGGTTTAATTTTGCTAACTACCTATCCATATTCTGTTATATTTTTGTAACTATTTCCCCGATCTCTCCTTGGGCCCTTTCCATTATATCCATTCGACTTATAGTTTCATTTTCCATGATTTTGGTACAAGTTCGAGTGTTGTAAGTGCGTAGACTTAACTGATCTTGTTTCCTATGACATGCTATCCCTGAACGTTTTATTAATTACTTGAAGTTAGAAATGCATGACATGAATTCTATTATTGAAACTTTTAAATATCTTTTTACTTCGAGAGCATACCCGTAATCATTATTCGTTGTCCTTAGCTAGTATGAAAAATAATGGATTCAAACAAATTATGCATGATATGCAAGTCAAATTTTATTATTACTGAAAAAAAGCTCAATTTTCATCCTATATTTAAGTTGGATTGTTTAAAGACATTCTTTTCACCTCAAAAGTTACAGGAAAGCATATTTACAACAATCATTCTTTTTCATGGGATCTTTTAGGCATATGAAATGTAAATAGAGACATCTATTCATAGAAAATTCAAGTCAAAAGACTTTTTCATTCATTTTCAAAAGTTTTAAGTTTACACATCATGAACTATCCTAAGCTAAGGCCATAAAGTGCTAGACTCACTCATACTCCCTATTGCCTTATCTAAAAAATTCAAAAGAAGTTGACTATGATTACTGGTAAGGATAACCCTTTGCTTTAAAGCTTTTACTTTTTATTCATTATCTTGGCCAGTTTGATTAATGCCTATAGCACTGCTTACTATCTTGGCATGGATCAATAAAGGATTCTTATAAATAATTGGCTTCATTTCGGCATCAAAACTCAAATATTCAACTTTTATCAACCATGTAGCTTGTATTTCAAAGGAATGCAATCTTCTAGAGAATGGACCATAACATCAAAATGGTATTCACATAAGGCATTAGGGTCATACCATTTGGGATAAGGTGGTTTGAAGGGTTCAATAGGGATAAAGGCAATGAGGTAGTTTTCTAAGAGTAATGGGTATAAATCTAAGACATAGGTATTGGATCAATAGGGGTTTTCTCTTTGGTCTTAGTGGTGCGAGAGTTTTTTTGTTCTATGGTTCATTTACTTTGTTGAAAATGCAGTGGTGTAGTTGGTCTTAAAGTGAATTGGAAAATTTTAGGTCAAAAACTGGGTTGAAAAGATGGTGTGATGGGATAGCATACTAAACAAGTGATTTTGAAATGTGAGGTAGTGGATATGAATTCAAGTGTGAATTTCTTACAGGTTGCATAAAGTTTGGGGACCTAATCCTAGGCGCTTGGAAAAAAGGTTGAAAGTAGTCATGAAAAGTACTTAAGTGTGCGTTTGGACTTAGGATAATTGGTGAGGATTGTTTGAAACTGGGTGACTCCATCTTAAAAATCAAACTTTTGAGTTCAATCATTTACATGACCAATTCACCCATTCCTCTCTTGAGCTCACCCAAACTTTGGTCATTGTTTAATTATCTAATGCCTTGAATGCCCAGGAAAAGTAATGAAACCAATAACAGTCAATTGATATTTGATTTGATGGAATTTGGAATGACAACGATCCTTGAGAAGTAACAAACTTAACCATACCACTATCTGTAACCATTTCTATCAATTAAGTAATATGTTATTTCATCTCCCAAACCTCGAGCCAAAATTCCTTTTGATTCAACTCCAATGCGCTAATCCTTGCTTCCCATTAAGCTTTCATTTTCACCATTTTGATTCCCACCAAGACAGTCATTTTATTCTATAATTTAGACCAAAAATTATATATTATTACCCTTATTGATGAATGCCACAAAAATAATTGCTAACTTATATGGCACACAAAGCATGTATATGTATATGAATATGACAATGATGTTTAAAGAATGTCAAGAAATGTAAATATGCCTAAAATGATGAATTGTTTCATGTACCAAGCACCAAATGATAAAAATTACATCACCTATGAATGTGTATACAAGGAACGTAATGTTCTAGTGTAGGGATGATAGCGTATGGAATGCAATGCATGTTCCATAAAACCCTACCATTCATGAATCTATATGCATGTATGCAATGCACTGACCTATCATGTGCATGAGATATGTTTACATAGAATGCGATATATGTGTTGTATTGGCCTAACAAGGTTGACATTACCTTAAAATATATAATGAGATGAAATGCATGCACTACCTATTAAGATGTTCGTGGGATGCATGTGTATTAAATGGAATGCATTTACTATCTATTGATGTGGATGGGATGAAATACATGTATTATCTTTTATTGATGTGCATGAGATATGGTACATATATTATTTTATTATGATGTGCATGAGATGGGGTACATATATTATCTTGTTATTTTAATTTTTTTTAAAGATAAAAATGTATGCAAAAGATCAAATGAAAATGCTAAAAATGAAAAAACAGTCAAACTTAAAATTCTTTTTTTTTTTAATTAGGAAAAGAAAAAAATTCAAGAATGCATATTTTTTATTGCACAGAATAACTAGATTTCAAATATTTTTTTCTATCTTTTATTAATTTATATTTGGCCAATAAACAAAGAATTAAAAAAAAAACCCTTTATTTTTGAAAAAATTTGTTTTTTTTTTGTTGGATAATACTAAAAAAAATTTTCATTTTATTTTAAAACATTTTTGAAAATGCAAAATTTGGATAACCACAAAATGAATTAACTATATGTTAAAAGAATTTTGTTTTTAAATGTTTTTTTTTTCAAAATTTTAATTTTATCCGCGCCATTATTGTCCCTACATGCATATTGTGTTAGAGTAGCCTAATTTAGGGTACTTTTTACTAAAAGGTTGGCAGGGGTCCACCTAAGGCTAGTTCCTTAAAGTTTATGATATATTGAATAAGGATTTATACGTCTAAAGGTTCCCAAATTGTTTCTCACCGGCATCCACATAGGACTAGTAAGGCACCTAATCCTCACCCATTATAGGTTACAAATGAAAAGTGTTCAATTAGTGTGAGAGTATTTCGCTTGTCATTGTGGAAGTTATCACCTCATGAGAGTATAAGTACTTTACTCTCTTCTAAAATAGACAAAGCTCGGGTATAGAGCTCATGCATGATATGAGATGTGTCTTCATGTATATGAGAGACAATGACATCGTAATTTCTATCCCACATGTCCCACAATTTATTAAGAATAACATATATAAAAATAAAATAATGGATAAATGACATAATTTAAATGAAATGCATGTAAATTTTTTATTACTATTGTTATTTAAACAAAATCAAAATCAAGAAAATTAAAGTTAAATACCAATTAAGACCATTAAATCAAAATTAAAGATAACATATAATTAATTTTCTAGCTTGACTTTCTAAAAAAATAACATCCCTAGTGGAGTCGCCAAGCTATCATAAGGGTTTTGAGTTCTGCTAGATGAATTTGAAAATAAAAAAGAGTCGCCACTAATCTTTGTTGGTTAGGTGCAATTGATCACTTATTAAACTTTATCATTTTAATAAAAATTTTAAAATTAATTAAAACTTTATCAAAAAAATAATTTTTAGGTCTACGAAAACAATTTGAGTTCAAAAGTTGGTTACACTTGGGGAATGATTAGCACCCCAACAGTGCTTGTTTAAAACGGTACCAATTAATTATCTGTTATCTTTCATTTTTGACTAAAATGGTTTTAATTTTTGTATTTAAAGTTTAATTTTCTTTATTTTCTTTATTGTAAAAAAAGCTATTTTATCATTTTATTTTAGTATTTTTTTTATTTTTGAAAAACAAATAAGAACCTTGCATATTGAAAAATTCTTAAAAATATTCTAATACTTTGGCAATATTAATAAAAACTTTCTCACCTAAGGAATTCTTAAAAGTCTTTACTCAAAATTATCAAAATCTTATTCTTGTTGATTCATAGTTATCATCAAATTTTATATTTAATAAATTGATTGTAAGATATGATAACTATGATCTAATCAAATAATATTTTTTAAAATTTATTTTTAATACTAAAATTAAAAATCGCTCTAAAAAATTATTCTTAATGCTCCAATACGTTTGCGATATTTTAGATAAATTTTCATTCCTAGAGATTTATAAATAATCACTACTCGAATTTCTTTAGGATCTCATCCTTGGAGATTCCATTTTTTTTAGAATTATTAAAATTTAAAAACCATGTAATAATATAATTATTTATAAATAAGTTTATTTCTTAAAAAAAATATTCTTATAAATATTTTATATATTTTATTTATTTTTTTGGGTGAAAAATTATTCAAATTAAAAAAATAAAATAAAAATTTTTGTATTGAAAAGAGTTTTTAAATATTCCAATACTTTAATAAATTTTAGAAGTCTTTTCTCACTTAGGGAATTTTTAGGAATCACTACTTAGATTTTTTGGAGTCCCATCATCAGATTTCATAAAAAAAAATACAAATATATGAATTAATTTATTATTATTATTTTATTTTTTTAAAATTTATTTTCATAAGGTAAATTCTTTTTTTAAGCATGTATGCATACAAAAAAAAAGAATAAATAAACATAATAAAAATAAGCTAAAAACATTAATGATTATACCCTATTAAGCTTTGGAGTTAAGCCTAAAGAAAATAAAAAAAATGGCTTAATGTCAGGTCCACAACTAATGAGTTGGGCTAAATTCACGGGTAATAGGCTGGGTCAACAATGTTGGGCACTCTCTGGTCCTTGGCAAGAATGGGTTGGATCTAATGTAAGTTAGATTGGCAGATTGGCCTAGGAATTCCTCCTCTTATTGCCTCAACGGTGCATTTAGCACCAAAACCTTTTTTTTTTTTTAGTAAAAGTTATTAAAGGTAGACCTTTTTAAAAAAAAAAAAACTCATTCTACCTTTTCATTTTAAAAAAAAAATCAATCCTCCAAACTTATCCCAATAGCTATTAATCTTTTTCAGATTCAAGCACTAGCATTATCACTAATTTGTCACAACCACCATCCGTTGGCTGTGATTTATTCCCTTTTCTCTTTTCTTTTTTTTTTCTTTTCTCATTATCCTTTCTAGTCCCACGATCTCAACCCTAAAAAAACCTTTTCAATCACCAATCCCAAATGCCACCCACGTTGCTACCACCCTTCAAGGCCTTCAATATTGCCTCAACTCTTCCTTTGCCACTCATTTTTCCTTTTTTTTATTTTTTTGTCCTATTTTTTCAAATGAAACTAATTTTTTTTGTTTCATAGGATTCACTCGACGTTGGATTCCTCCCTATGAGGAGGATTGTGTTTTATTTAATTTTTTTTCTAATTTTTTGTGGCTGTGGATAAGTTATGGGTCGGGTACTTTTGTGGGTTTTTTTTATGGTTTTTTGGTGAATGAATGGTGGCTAGGTAAGGGTTGTCACAATGGAGCTTAGGGGTTTTATAGTAAAGGTTGAGTTAAGGGATGAAAAAAGAAAGTGGGTATTTTTAGGTTGGTCCTTTTTTAAGGTTGAGGAAACGATTGAGTTTGTTTTGGCTGTGGAGTATTGCATTGAAAAGAGGACAAGCATTGGGGGAGAAAAGACTTGGTGCAGGGGTTGTTTGAAAAAGGGTTGAAGCTTGGATTTTTTTTTGTAGCGTCTCCCTTTGCCTAAAATTGATCTCTCTTTGTTTTGTGTTGATTCTAGCTTAGTTTTAAGTAAATGAAAGATATAAGGTAGATCAACCAGTGGTATGGGTGAGTGAATGAATGACGGTAAAGGTAAGCCTGAGGCTTGGTGATTTGTGTCAGGGACTCTAGGATGCGGGTGACAAGGATGGCATAAGCAAGGCTAGTGTTGGGGTTAGAACTTTTGGGGTGGAGCTGGCTTGGGCTATGTCTTTGAAATGGTAATGGTGGGTTGGGACTTAGGACTTTCTGGTCAAGGGCTTTTGGAACTTGGGGTTGGTGTTTGCAGCTTGGAAAAGAATGTGGTTATGGTGTTGATGGGACTAATAGTCAAGGTTGGGTGAAGGTGTTTTAGAAGGGCCAATGTTCAAGTCTGGGTGAGGAGAGGCTATTGATGGTGCGGGGGTTGGTTGGGCTTGGCCAAGGCTAGTTTTCCTAGGTGTGGAGTGTGCAAGTGTGGAGGGTTCAAAAATTTTCCTTTTGCAATTTTTTTCTCCCCTTTTCCAAAATCCCACTCATGTATTTATATCTATCTATCTGTATAATAAGCCATAACAATTCAATTTTCCACAAAACTACCACAAATTTCTGCATCATACTAAAAATTTGGCTTCT
The DNA here is from genome assembly GCF_047325235.1 of Durio zibethinus. NCBI lineage: Eukaryota > Viridiplantae > Streptophyta > Magnoliopsida > Malvales > Malvaceae > Durio > Durio zibethinus. Next base: position 13,938,534 of record NC_143187.1, read on the forward strand.
TCTAGTCACAGATGGTGTTTTACATGTATGCTCGTCGACCACTACCTATCTTTTACTTGTTTTTTATTCTTTGTCTTTTTTTAATTACTTTTTTTAAAATTATTATTCAATTAATTGAATTTAATTAATTTTTAATAAAAAAATAAAAATAAAATTGGGATTTAAAAAATAATTTGGGCAAAAATTGAAGCATAAGGCCTGAATATTGATTTGAGCTCTTATTTGGCCTTAAAGATCGAGTGATTGAATTTTGACTCGAGATTAAATTGAATTGAACTTTAGGATTCAAACTTTACATCAGACTAGATTATAATTCATGTAAATGATTAAAAAACAATTAATCTGAGGTCAATTCGAAACATATTAATTCAATTACCGTGTTCAAATTAGTCCAAATTAAATTATTTGAATCAAATATACAAATTGAACAAATGTCAAATCAATCCATGTTAAATTAGGTTAAATCCCAAATTATGTAAATTGATTTGGAAGTGATTAATCTGGGACAAACTTGAACTTGCTTAATTTAATTAAATCCAATTAAGTTAGCTCAAATTCAAATGTTAAAATCAAATTTTAAAATAATCAAACAAATGTGAGTTGTGTTGGATAAAATTGAATGTCTACAAGTATCTTTTAAGAAATTTAAAACATTAAGAAAATCTTAACACATTGCAATTATGACTTTTGCCAATTAGGGGAAAACTTGTTCTTCTTTCGTTGCTATGGTTGTGGAAACTATCTTAATTATTACTAGTTATTATATAAGTTTGTACTAGTAAAAAGAGATGTACATAACACTATTAAAAATTATTTTATCATTTTTACTAGAAATTAGTGCATGTCACTAGAATTTATTTTATCATTATTTTATTTTAATAATAATCTTCTAAACTAAGTCAAGAGTCTTTGAGTGTTTTTAGGACATTTTTTGCATTTAGTTTATTTGTCGGGTCTATTAGTTTGTTTAGTATTTTTAGGAGGTGAAGTCATTTTACAAGTCAATTAGTTTTATAATGTTGAGTTTATATATTTCTATTCTAAGTTGAAGTCTATGTACACTTGATTCAACAAAATAACAAGAATTCTTTCTTTCAGCCTTCTTTTATTAGTTTTTCTTTTTTCTTGCAAATATTTCCTCTATTTTGTTACGTGGTATTAGAGCCTTGGTTAAAGTTTTTAGTTTTTCATTGTATTGTCTATCAAATAGTAATTTTGTTGGAGAAGTTTAAAGATTGCTAAGAGAAATTGCTTAGGAGATGGAAGCTATTAATGGGAATTCTCAAACACAACATGCTATCGACAAGGTCATGATTTATTGATGTGATAATTCTAGCAGATACCCAAGAAAGTGTTGAACTTTGAAGGAAATGAATGATCAATTATGGAAAGGCATTCTTTGTGTTGAGCTCCTCAATTAGCAAATAGTACTTTAGTCATATTCTTGATGTCAACTTTCCAAAGCAAGTATAGGAGATTCTTGAAAAGTTATTCACTAAAAAAAAACCATAGCAAGATTATAATTCTTGGAAAATGAGTTACTAACAATAACTTAAAAAGGTATACAATTTCATAATATTTCTTGCAAATTAAGAATATTTGCTCTAAAATTTTAGAATTTGATAACAAGATAAGTGAATGACATCTATAACGAAACCTTATTCATAAGTTGAAGAAAGAGTTTATGTCGTTTGTCATCCCAATCCAAGGATAGGCACAAAAACTATTAGTTGAAATAAAGAATTGGCTCTCTAATTAGAAGGCATTAGCTAAGCAAATGGTACATAAAAGTGTTTAAACCAAAGCTTTCTTATTCTCAAAAGGCCAATAAATTAGAAGGCTATTGCAATCATAAACAAGAATTCTTCAAAAGGGCTCCAATGTAAGGAAATGAAATGGCAATAATCATATCAAATGTTTTAGATGAGGAAAAATTGAGCACGTCAAGAAAAATTGTTGCCTAAAGCTCTCAAAGGCAAACATTGCATACAAAGATGAAGGAGATAATCAGATTATATGGGACCAGTGATTTCTTACTGAAGTTATTAAAAATGGAGACGTAGGTGCTAAATCAAACTCAATCGAAGCCTTTGTTAACTATATCAACTAAAAGATAATTAGATCATAGATTTTGGTTGTTTGCATCATCTAACTGGCAATGTTTCATTACTATTAGAATTGCAAAAGAAATAGTGATTGTCACAACTGAGAACTCACTCCATCCAGGGGAAAAAGAATCTGTCCTAAAGCTCGATGATGAATCCAAGGCTAAGAGTGTTCTTTTAAACAATGTCTACCATGTTTCAAGTTTGAAGAAAAACAATTTCAATTACTAACTCTAGAAAGTATGTTTTGCTTTGGCCAAACAATGTCAAACTACTTGTTAAAGTGAGAAATATAGAAGTTGAAGTAGTTTTTATTGGTGAGAAGAAAGGGTCCTTGTTTGTGGTAATAGCATAGAAAGCTTATGTGAAGAAAACAAGCCAAACTGGCAATGCAATAATTTAACGTGCATGGTTAGGCCATTTAAGCTATCAAATGTTGAAGATAATCTTTTCAAAGAAGTTGTTAGATGGAATTCTAGCCCTTAAACATGTACAAGAAAATGTAATTTGTTAGAGATGTCAGTATGGTAAATCACATCATCTTCTTTTTAAAAGTTCATGTAACCAAAGGTTAAATTTTTTTGAACTCATTTATACAGATTTGATGGGCCCAACAAAAACACCAAGTTATAGTGTTATCACTACATAATGGTATTGATGGACGACTTCTTAAATTCACTTGGGTGTATTTTTTGAAAGAAATGAGTGAGGCCTTATCCAAGTTCGTGAAATTCAAGAATTCTATGGAGAAAGAATTTGGTTGAAAGATAAAATGTCTGAGAAGTGATAATGGTAGTGAGAACATGTCAAATGAAAATTTCAAATATAGTAACAACAATGACATTCAATGCCCAATAACGTGTTCAAGAAGCCCTTAACAAAATGGAGTTGCTAAATAAAAATTAGCTCACCTTTATGCAACTAGTTTGTCATGGCTGTATGATATGAAACTTCCTCGAGAGGTTTAGGCAAAAGATATTCTATGAGCATGTCATATGATAAATCACCTACCACCATGGCCAAGTAAATAAAAGTCTTTTTCTCAGTTCTTGTATGAGATAAAGCCAAATGTAAATTATATTCATGTCTTTGGATCCATTTCATATGTTTATGTTCCTAAACAAAATCGAACTAAACTTGATCCAAGGGTAAAGAAATGTGTATTTGTTGGCCATGACTTACACAGGAAAAAGTGGAGGTGTATGAATTTAGAGATAAAAAATTCATTATGTTTAGGGATGTTATGTTCAATGAGGTATCATCTTCTTATTTCACTCCAAAACTCACTAGCAATGATGTTGTCCTTGATAGTGATGATCTAAAGAACTTGGAGCTATTTCCTGAGCCAAATATACAAGCTTCGAGTGATGTTAGTTTTAGACGTGAAGAAAATGAAGATCATTTGCCATCTAAACTAGAAAACATAGATTCAATTATGGTGAATATGTTATAACAAGATCAACAAGCAAGAGAAGACAACTAGATCATCTTAAAGATTATTAAGTACAACTAAATTATTATTTAACTGTTTCAATCTCTTTTAAGGAACATTAGGTGAAGAACCAGTATATTATAATAAAGCTAAAAGATGTCTTGAATAGGAAAAAGCAATGCAAGAAGAAATTGAAGTCTTAGAAAAAAATAAAACTTGGGAACTTGTACGTATATTGAATAATCATAGACCAACTATTTGTAAATATGTTAATCAATTGAAAAAGAAACTAGATGGAATGATTGAAAGACACAAGGTTAGACTCGTTGCTCGTAGATTCTTTCAAAGTTATGGGTTAGACTATGAAAAGACTTTTAGTCTAGTTACAAAGATGATGAGTGTGAGATCAATTATTTCACTTATTGCCTTTAAAGGTTGGAAGCTGTGGTAGTTTGATATAAAGAATACATTTCTTTATAGAGATCTAGACCATGATGTTTTCATGAAGCAACCTGAAAGTTTCATTTTTAAGCTGTTAGCTCAAAGGAATGAATTAACCAAGAGAAAGGTGAATTGGTTTATTATAAATTGTCATAAATAATTAGCCAATATAAAAATTAAAACAAATATAAATTTATAAACCAAAATAAGTAATATAACAATATATATATATAAGCACAAGTAAATAACTTGAAAATTAAAAAAATAGAGATAGAAGGTCAAACATTAGGAATTATAGAGGCTTGGCCCTTCCAATGGCACCTATGTCCTCTCCTTTAACTTCACTTACTAAAGAGCCTAATCCACTATATCTTGAATACTAGAACCAACCTTTCTAAGGCTAAAATTATAATCTCACATAAACCCCACAAAGGTTTTTCCAATATCTTACGAATTCACTCAAAGGTTATTCTCCCCCTTAAGTCTACATCTCAAAAGATAAGCAAAAGTTTTTGCAAATTAAATAACATTTCTAAAGTTTGGTGTTTACTAGTTGAAGTATAAGTAATTTGTGGAAATGAAAAGTGAAAGAGTTTGGATACAACAAATAAAGAAATAAGCTCAAAAACGTTTTTTTGATCTTTGAATGCTTGAAAGAAATGAAAAAATAGATGTAGCTTTTCATCTTATTGAATGGCTTGGAAGACTTCACATTTTTTTCCTTAACTTCTCCTGCTAAAGAGCCTAATCCACTATATCTTGAATACTACAACCAACCTTTCCAAGGTTAAAATTATAATCTCATATAAACCCCTAAAGGTTTTTCCAATTTCTCACAAATTCACTCAAAGGTTACTCTCCCCTTTAGGTCTACTATCTCAAAAGATATACAAGAGTTTTTACAAATTAAATAACATCTTTAAAGTTGGGTGTTTGCTAGTTGAAGTATAAATAATTTGTGGAAATGAAAAGTGAAAGAGTTTAGATACAATAAATAAAAAAACAAGCCCAAAAACCTTTTTCTTAATCTTTGAATGCTTGAAGGAAATGAAGAATAGATGTAGCTTTTCATCTTGCTGAATGGCTTAGAAGACCTCCTTATATAAAGAAGAATGGAATTGAGCCATTGCAATTGAATAATATTGAAAAATATCATCTTTCTCTTATTTCAAATAGCCATTTAGAGCTATTTGCAAAAAATCGACCAATCCTATGCAAAAAAAGATCAATCGGGTTATCTGACATTCAAAAAAAAAATTTTGTATCATTAGGAGAACTGATTGATCCATTTTGGTAAGAGATTGATTAGTTGGCTTTGCAAGCCAAATCAAGCTCTCAAGTTAAAAAAACCAATCGATTGGTTTTCAAAACCAATGATCCAATCTGAAAACTAATTGATCCATTTCAATAATGGATCTATTTATTTTTGCCAAATTTTTGTTCGAGAACATTTTATGTAATAAACAATTGATTGCTTCTTAGAGGCAATTGATTGCTTCTAGGTTTTCAACCCAAGGTATCAATCCTATTTTAGAAGGATGGATCCCTTCTTTTCATTTTTGTATAAACTTGGTTTTAATTGAAAAGAAAGATTATTTTTAGTCTGAAAACATTTTTCATTCAAAAACTATCTAGCAAAATTGTTTCTTTTTTAATTCAAAGCAATTTAAACCAAATTTTCAATTTGATTTCCCAAGTATAAAACATTGTTTTTATTTAGTACAAATAAATTTATCAATTTAATAGCAAGTACTAAATGAATTAAGATATTTTTATTTAGTACAAATAAATTTATCAATTTAATAGCAAGTACTAAATGAATTAAGATATTTATCCTTAATGTTTTATCATTTTTAAATAAAGATCAATTTAAGGCTAACAATATTCCCTTTTTGATATGGCAAAACTTAAGGATAAACTTATTGAAAAACTCTCTTTAAATTTATGAACATTTTTGAAAAATCAATTATGAAAATGATAAACTCCCCCTTAATTAAAGCATAATCAATCAAATAAAAATTTCAACAAATTTTCAGTGGGCATAAGAATTTTCTATTAAAGTTGAATAGGCCTTTTAAGCACCATTCAAAACCATCATATAAAAATTGTGGTAAAAAATTACGGATTTTACTTGAATGTCGAAATGCAAGAAACACAAAAAATATGGTAATTTCTTGAATTCATTTTATACAAACAATAAATTTATTATTACAAATATATTATGAATTAATTATTAAACTTGGTAGCATTATTTATTAATTTATAAAAGAAAGCAAAAGAAAAAATGGCCGCCAGGCAGAAGGAGCATCCGATTATTATGTCAACATTGAAGGCACGGAATATTGGATATTCACAGAAGTTGTTGGAAAAGAAAGACATGGACTGGTTCGAGCACTTGGATTGAGTCCAATACTATCTAGCTACTATAGACGTAGCTCTTGGTAATATACATTCTCAACAAGTTAGTCTTCACAAGACATCTCCATATTGAAAGGAATTGCAAATTACGCAACTCTATGTTAAGAAAATAAAAATAGAAAAAAAAGTAGAGCGTGGTAGATTAAAAGAGAAGCATGATAGAATTGATGAAAAGAACGTCAAATTGGATCAGTAGTGTGCAAGATATCAATAATTGCATGAATAAATCGACACTCTTATGAATGTTGTGAGAAAACAATTTCCAAGTTATAGTAAAAAATGTCGCTAAACAATTAATGATGTTTGTTTAAAACACCATTAAATTTGGAGGCATTGATCTAAAAAATGCCATTAAGTTGGCGACATTTGTCATAGTAATGCCGTTAAATTCCTCGATACATGTATAGCTGGCACTGTTAGTGGTGTTTTTTCTAAATGTCATTAAATGTTTAGCAGTGTTTATAAACATCGCTAAAAATAAAAATAAATGTCGCTAAAAATCTATTTTCTTATAGTGTAACCAAGTAACACATGCATAGCTTATTTCGAGGCAAATTTGCACCAATTTGCACCTCTCAAACCATTCAAAATATCTCCCTCCTTTTTTATAACAAAAAGGATCAGTTCAAAGCATATTAACGAAGAACAACATATAATATCAAGCATTATCATAAGAGCATGCATTCAAACAAAGGATACCAATATGTCTAAATTCAAGCATTTTAGAATAAGAATCACTATATGGCACTTATGAGCAAAAAGATAGACAAATGATATGCATTTCCCATAAATCATGTCATACTAAAATGTGCTTGAACTTTATAACATCTATAGACACCAAATTTGGTCCAGGCCCGATCAATTGGGCCTGGTCCAAATAGGTAGGTCCAATTTTGCTTTTATGTTGTATTTTATATTTTATTATTTTATTTTTATTTTATATTTTATATATATTTTCCTTTGTATGTTATGTATTTATTATTTATTTATTTATTATTACTATTTATTAATATATATATCTTTATTTTTTTTTCTTTTCTTTTTTTTTCTTCTCTGTTAATATATATATTTTATTTATCTAGTTATATATTTATTATTATTTATCTATTATTATTTTTAATTTATCTGTTAATTTTTTTGTTTATCTTATTATTTTCATTTAATTATCTATTAATATTTTTTATTTGAATTTTTATTTTTCTGAATTTTTTTCGGCTAAAGATTGGATTGGTTTTGGAGGAATCCCACTGTGAATTGGGATTCAATTAGAGTCCATATTGGATTCAATGACTGAATCCCAATCCAAAGAGGAGTTGGGATTGATAAGAAACTCTTCTGTTCAATCCCTATAAAAAGACCCACGGATCAAAGGAAAAAAAGACAGAAAAAGAGTTACTGGCTGAGAGAAAAGGCAGACACAGAGAAGATTTAAAAGCTAAAAAAGTTTTGGTGCGTTTAGAACAGCTCTAGGAATCGGTAAGAATTTTTGGAGAATTTTTGCAAATTTTTTTTCTGGAAATTTTTAAAAAATTTTCAGATTCCAGTTGAATTTTTCAACGAAAGTTAAATTTTTCGATGATTATTCCGGCCAAGTTTGAAGTTTTCGGTCAACTTTTCAGTTTTCGGCAACCATTTTTAGAAATCGATCAGTTTTTCGATGAACTTCCGGTGAAAAACCTAGATTCTGACAAAAATTTTTAGAATCCAATCGACATTCAACTGAAGTTCTTCGGGTTTTTAGAGAGAAGAGAAAGGAAAAAAGAGAGAAAAAGAAGGTTCTGCTGAAAAAACAAAGGAATCAGCCTTATATACCCTCCCAAAACGACATTGTTTTTGCATTAAGTAAGCTATAGGATTCACGCGTTTTGCCAAGATCTGACCCGACACGAACGTCGACCGATTTTCGACCCACGTGCGACTTGGGTTTTCGAGCCGTTAGTCGAGCCAAGTCGACACCCCTGAGCCGCGTCTCCGAGCCATTTTTTTTCCTTAAACCGAGCAGTTAGCCAAGCCATTCTCAGGTTTTTTTTTATTTATTTATTTATTTATTTATTTTTTATTATTATTATTATTATAATATTAAAATTGTTTAATATTTTTATTTTTATTAATTTTCATTTTTTTATTAATTTTTTATTTTATTTTCTTTAAATAAAATTCAAAAAAAAATATTTTTGAGGAAAAGTTGAAAGTATCAGTTTTCTTTACAAATAAATTTTCAAAAAAAGCGTTTTGAGGAAAAGTTGAAAGTATCAATTTTCCTTAAAAATAAATTTTTTTAAAAAAAGGTTTTGAGGAAAAGTTGAAAGTATCAATTTTTCTTAAAAATAAATTTTTTTAAAAAAAAAGGTTTTGAGGAAAAGTTGAAAGTATCAATTTTCCTCGAAATTAAAGTTTTCAAAAAATATTTTTAGAGAAAAATTGAAAATATCAATTGTCCTTAAAGATAAATTTTCAAAAAAGGGATTTTTAAGGAAAAGTTGAAAGTATCAATTTTTCTCGAAATTAAAGTTTCCAAAAAAAATATTTTTGGGGAAAAGTTGAAAGTATCAATTTTTCTCGAAATTAAAGTTTCAAAAGAATATTTTTGGAAAAAAGTTAAAAATATCAATTTTTCCTGTACAAAAAAACAATCATTTTTCTTCTTCTTTTTTTTTTTTATTTTTTTAATGTTAAATAATCCGATGATGGAGCCTCTGTAAGTGAAACAGTAGTTTTTTTGCATACTCTTGAGGTGAAGGGATTTTTTTAATTTTCTACTAAAAGTATTAAAGTCAATTGAAAATAATTTTCAATAATTAATTACCTGGTAAATTTTTAAGGCTTATTGGATAACACAAAATTAAGTTGGTACCATCTTTCGATGGGTGTTGTGAGGGTGCTATAACCTTCATCACACGTAATCGAACTCTCAAACCCTGTTTTGGTTAGTAGACTCGAACATATTCTTTTAGGGACCCTTAAACTTAGGTGTTTGCTGAAAGGATAGATTCTTTAGGTGACCAATCGCACCTAGATAAAAAAGATTGGTGGCAACTCTTTTAAGTCAATGTCTAGTGATAGATCCCTAGATCTAGACGTGATGACAGCTTGGCGACTCCGCTGGGGATATTTGAGAATCATGCCAACAAATAAATTTGTGTTATCCAAAAGCCTAATAAAATTAAACCTTTTGGTATATATTTTATTTATTCATTCATATTTATTTATTTTATTAATTATGTCATTCATATGCATTGTATAACATAAGCTCTATACCCGAGCTCCATCCCTCTAGGAGGAAGTAAAGTACCTATTGCTTTCGTGAGGTCTAATGCCTCCGTAGTGGCTAGCGAAATACTCTTACTCAAATTGAACATTTTTCACTTGTAGCCTGTAATGGGTGAAGATTAGGGTGCCTTACTAGTCTGTGATGGACAAGGATGTAAGGAGTAATTTGAGAACCTTTAGACTTTGACCTTAAACCACATATAGTGAACCTTAAGAATGCCTAACCTATAGATAAAGCCATCATTCTTCCCTTTTAGAATTGACCAAAAGCATAGGATTCATTCTTCTTACTCTGTGTGATGTTTAAATTTACTTAGTTATTTATTTATTTATTTTTTCTGGGCATACTAACCTTTTCTCTCATTCTTCTGCATTGGTTCATGCTCATATCATACAGTTGTATAAAGAACATTTGCTTAAAAGACGGTCTTCAATAAATTTTTTTCATGGACTCCAATGAACGACTAGTTTGCTCTTCATCGTATTAGCACCTTGTGAAACACCCAACGAAGTAAGGGCCTAGTCAGAAAAGATTCAACTGAAGATGGGAGATTGTTTACCAATCAAATATGATTCTACTCTATCTTAAAAAATATATATCCTCCTCAAACAGAACAATCTAGAGCATTTGATTGATATCTGAAAGAAGATGAGTCTGTCAAGACAAGAGTAGTTTTGCCAGAGACACGGTCATATAGCATACCTTCTAGTAGTAGTTGTTGATGATCAACTAATCAGAGTTGTAGCACAATTTTGGGATCATGCATACAAATTTTCCATCTTTAATGAAGTCGATATGACTCCCACCATCGAAGAATATTTGATTTTATTGGGTTTGCACCTCAAGGCTCCTTATAAGATATATGTCAAAAAATACAAGTTAGGAAGTTGTGGATTCTCATACAAAGAAGAAACAAGAACAGGTTTGCCTACCTTGAAAGTTTTTTCATGAGTTTCTAGTGCAACATGCCAATGAAAAACGGGAGTTAGATATATTTAGCTTGGCCATATATGGAATGGTGATCTTTCCAAAGGTTTTGGGTTATATTGAGATAGCGGTGGTTGACTTCTTAGAAAGTGTAATTAATGGTTGTAATCCTTCAATAGTAGTATTAGCAGAGACTATCATATCTTTGAGTTACTATCATCGGAATGGAGGGCACTTTATAGGTTTGCATACAGTTATTGTACTTATGGATGAAAAGTCATTTTGAATAGGGAAATGATGCTTTCTCAAAGCTTTATATCCATAATCGAGCTTCAATCAAGGAATTTTATGAAAGTGGGCGGTCAAAACAAAAGTCTAAAAAAAAATGGATAACTTTCCTACAAAAGTTGACCAGCATCAAGGTGAGATGGTTGGCCCCATGGATGAATCGTGAGCCTATGTTGTATCAATATAGGGATAATACAGTGGTCCCACTTCTGGGTTTATGGGAGTGAAAAATTATTCACCACTCTTAGTGAGAAGGCAATTTGAGGGAGAACAGTTCATTCTTATGACTTATAGGCCTCATCAGTTAGATTTCTCTTATAGTGAACCTAAAGCATTTCAGAGGATGAATGAGATGATTAAAGCATGAAAAAATCCATGAATAGTGAGTCCTGGACCATTTATTGATAAAGTCACTCCAGGGTACTTGGTTTGGAGAGCAAAGCGAAGACAAGAAATGGTATTCACTTATGAAAGCTCTCAACCATCAATAGAAGAAAAACTTGAAGAGACACCATCAGAATTAGAGCTTGCAACAAAAGAATTTGAGTCTAAAAAAGGTAAGTTAAAGCAAGAAATCCAGAAGAAAAAGACCAATGGAAAGATAGAGCTGAAAATCATGAAGCTAAAGTTCACAAGATTGCTAGAGAACATGATACAACTGTTAAAGACCTAGCAGAGCTACACCAAGAGCATAAAAGGTTATGTGTGAGAGAAAGAGCCAAAGAGATAACCATTGTTGAGCTGACTGAGGAAAATGCAAGATTGAAGCAAGAGTATGCCGAATTGAAAGAAGAAAGTACCCAAGTACAAACAGAGAATAACAAGCTAAACAGTTATCTGAGTAGGCTAAAGTAAAAGTTAAAAGAATAAGAAGACCACATTGCTGCATTGGTTAAGGAGCATAGAGAATTATCATACCAAGTCTGGTGTGGTAAAAGAGAGAACTTAGGAAGACAAAAATACATTGAGCACCTAACGACCCAAATCTATAAAGAGGTATGCAAGGCAAGAGAGATGATGAAAGAGGTGGAGGTATTGAAACAAGTAGTGGCCCCAGTAAGAGAACATGGAAAGCATCTGTTGAACTTCATCGAAGAAGTAAGGCCTAGTATGAACAGATTAAACAATTTTATGGTTATAGTTCTAAGATGATAAACTTAATGTAAATAAAAGTTTTTTGGAATAAATGAAATCTTTTAGTTGAATACCATCTTTAAGGCAAATGTTCTTTGCATACATATATTTTTCATTCATGGCATTATCATTCATTACACTTAACAAAGTAACCATGAGATAGTCATGCAAATTTACTAATTTTAAGATATGGTACTCAAAGTTCAAGGATAGCTCCATCTAGCGAGAACCCTGTTCATCGATACAACATAAGCTCCAAAGCCAGACAAATAGAGTAAGAAAATTCTCATAGATTTGAAAAGATAAAAAAGGCACAGGAGAAGATTGAAAATGAGTTGAACAAGATTCTGGATGCTCTCAATAAGCTGAATAAAAAAAAAAGAGTTGAAGAAAATACAAGCCAACAAGTTTCCCTATTGCAAGAAGTGGCTAACCCTTTGTATCCTCCAGGTTTTGGCCCACCTCAAGCCCAGTCTGCACAAGAGGTTCCACCACAACATTTCGTATATCCAACATATCCTGGAATGTCATCGCCTCCAACCTAGGACATTACCATAGCTATGTAAATCCTGTCTTTACTGAAAGGATAGTAGAACCGATTTTTAATCTAGATGATTTGAAAGAAAAAGAGAAAGAAACAGCAAAAGTGGTGGAGTCTCAAGAAGATCTAAAGATTAGTATGTTGAAACAAAGGCTACGGGCTATGGAAAGAATTGGTTTCTATGATTCAGTTGATGCTACTGGGCTTTGCTTAGTCCTCGATGCGATCATTCCTCCTAAGTTCAAAGTACCAGAATTTAAAAATATGATGGTACAAAGACCCCAAAACTCACATCACCATGTATTATCGAAAGATGGCTGCCCATGCTCATGATGAAAAACTCTTAATGCATGTCTTTCAGGATAGCCTTACAAGCTCTGCTACCAGTGGTATGTTCAGCTGGATAGAACCTGTATTCACTCTTGGAGCGATATGGTTCATGACTTCATCAACCAATATCGATATATTATAGATTTGGCTCCTGATCGTTTGTCTTTACAGAACCAGGAGAAAAAGGTAAATGAGTCTTTTAAAGAATATGTCCAGAGATGGAGAGATATAGCCTTTTAAGTACAACCTCTTCTGACCGAGAAAGAGTATACAATGCTATTTGTTAGCACTTTGAAACCTCCCTATTATGAAAAAATAATAGGGAATGCCATAAAAAATTTTATTGATATGATAATTTTAAGAGAAATTATAGAGAGTGCCATCAAGAATGACAAGCTGAAAGAAGGTGAAGCATATAGCAAGAAGGTCCCGAAGAAGAAAGAGACTGAAGCTTAGGCTGTGAGCTTTGATAGATAGTAATTTGGGGGCTATCAACCCTACTTACCACCAAGATACCTGCCATATTATCCTACTGTAAATAACACTTCCCCTTACCTATACCAACCATTTGTACAGTCACCTTACCCCTAAACATATCAAATTCCTCTTAGGCCTCAAAATAACATATATAGTCCTAACACTTAACCTACCTCAAGACCCCAAAATCGCCCAACTAACCCCATTGGTGGTTAATAAGAGCAACAAACTACCCGTGAGAAACCTGTGTTTGACCCAATTCCAATGACTTATATAGAATTATATAGGAAGCTTTACAACAGTCATTTGATTGCTCCTAGTAAATTGAAACCCCTCAAGCTACCTTACCCCAAGTGGTACGATTTCACAGCCCATTATGACTACCATTATGGGATTGCTGATCACTTCACCAAAAATTATACTGCCCTGAAATACAAAATGTAATGGTTGATCAAGGATGGAATGATTTACTTTGATACGAGAGGGATGACTGCACCGAATGTTAGTGGTAACCCTTTGTCGAATCATAATGTGAATACTCTAAGTAAAGAACAAGAGCATCATTTGAAGAAAGAAGTGGCAGATATCAAGACACCTTTCAGTCAACTATTTGATATTTTATGGAAGGCTAACATGATACAACCGGTGAGTCCATATAATTATCACAGAGTATTTATAGTCGACATTAGTTGTAAATATCATAATGGAGTAATAGACCATTCTATCGAAACTTGTGAGTAGTTTCACCAAGAGGTGCAAAAACTCTTGGATTCATACCAGATGAAGGTCTATGAAAGAAGAGAAGATTTTAAAAGTATTGAGGTGTCCATGACTGATAAGCCTGTAAAACTGTTTCCAAAGCCAGTGACAATTCATTATGGGAACAAGCCAAAGTCAATCATAGACAAACTTATTCCCAGGCTGATAACTTTTAAAGTTTCGACTATTTTTTCGTACAAGGATGATAAAGTTATACCTTAGAGATATGGCTGTGATACAGTAGTTCAGGGGCAAGAAAAGGATGTTTCTAAAACTGACGCTTTCATTATAATTGATTTAAGAGGTATTACCCGAAGTGAAAGATGCTACACTCTAAAAATGTTGAAGAAGATTCGATGAGAGAAGGCCAAAAAAGGAGAAGGGAAAAATAACCCTGAAGTAGAGCCTGAAAAAGATTACCAAAAGTCGGTGTCAAAAAGAGAGGTTTGTAATTCTTGAAGCTGGTAAAACATAGTGAGTATTCAGTTATTGAACAGTTGAATAAAATGCCAGCTCGAATCTCATTACTATCACTGCTGTTAAACTCAGAGCCACATCAAAATGCCCTGCTGAAAGTGTTGAATCAGGCATACGTGGCACATAATGTATCTGTTGAATATGTACATCACTTAGCTGTAAATTTAGTCATGCCAAATCACATTTCGTTCAACGATGATAAGATTCCCTTGAAGGGAAAAAGAAATGCCAAGGCTCTACATATCACGGTCAAGTGTAAAAGCCATATTATAGCCAAGGTCCTTATCGATAAGGACTCTGCTATCAATGTCATGCCTATGTCAACTTTGGTAAGGCTACCCATTGACTACTCTCATATGAAAAATAATCAGATGATCGTGAGAGCTTTTGATGAGACCAAAAGAGAAGTCTTGAAGGATATTGAGATGCCCTTGCAAATTAGGCCATGCACTTTTAATGTGAAGTTTCAAGTAATGGATATCTCTTCATCTTACAGCTGTCTATTGAAAAGGCCATGGATCCACATGGCAGGAGCTGTGCCCTCTACCTTGCACCAAAAGATCAAGTTTAATGTAGAAGGTCAACTAGTAGTGGTAATTGAGGAGGAAGATATGCTAGTGACCCAACTATTGAATACTCCATATGTAGAGGTTACCGAAGAAGTATTAGAATGCTCTTATCGATCCTTTGAATTGATTAATTTTATAGGTGAAGGATTTAAAAATCAACCTTTTTCGAGGATAGTGATGAACCAAGTCATCAACAAAGACTGGTATCCAGGACTAGGGCTGAGCAAAAACTTGCAGGGAATAAAAAAACCCTCGACGGTGAAAGACAATAGCGACAGGTTAGGCCTAGGCTATAAGATGGTAGAATGGAAGATCAAGAGAAAGCCAATGGGAAAGATAGTAAAACTAATAGTTATCCCACACCTGTATGAGACTTTTAGACCTGGAGGATTCATGTATCCAGATACAAGAAAAAGCATGAAAAACATTTTTGCCCAGTTAACCATTGATGCTATTAAAGATGAAGGGGAGATTAATCAAGAAGGGTGGGTTAATCTTTGTCCGTCAGATTATGAGCTGAATAATTAAAGTGCCATCGAGATGCCTGTGACTTTTGAAACTAATACAATGTAATTGTAACATCCCAATAGCTATTGTCTAAGGCTTTGGGGTGATTTTTCTTGTTTGGACCATTTATCTTTTATCATTTTAATAAAAATTAGGAAAGATGTATTTTCATTCATTTCTTCTTGTGTCTTCATTATTTTCATTTTTCCAAACACATCTTGCCAACATATCCCATTTCATTCAATTTCAGGTCTTTAAATGAGCATGAAGATAATTATGATAACAATCAAGAGGTTAGTTTTGAAAACTCAATTAACATTGATGAACTTGACAATGAAGAGAATTCTGAGGAATATGTTATGCCTCCAAACCTAATGAGATTGATTGAACAAGAAAATAAGCCAATTGAGCCTCATCAAGAGATAGTTGACTTAGTGAATCTGAAAGATGAAGAGAATAAGAAAGATGTCAGAATTGGTACTTCACTTTCATCAGGAGATAAATAACAATTGGCAGACCTACTTCAAGAATTCGTAGATGTATTTGCTTAGTCTTACCAGGATATGTCAGGGTTAAGCACGGAGATAGTGGAGCACTGATTGTCTTTAAAGTCAAAATGTAAGCCAGTTCAGCAGAAACTGAGACGGATGAAGCCTGAAATGTTACTAAAGATCAAAAAAGAGGTGAAAAAATAATTTGATGCAGGTTTTCTACAAGTGGCTAAGTATCCAGAGTGGGTAGCCAATATAGTATCAATTTTTAAGAAAAATGAAAAGGTAAGAATGTGTGTAGACTATCATGATTTGAATAAGGCTAGTCCAAAGGATAACTTTTTTTTATCTCATATCGACACACTGGTAGATAACACGACTAGACATTCAATTTTCTCCTTTATGGATGGTTTCTCAGGGTATAATTAGATAAAAATGGCTGCAAATGATATGAAAAAATCACTTTCGTGACTATATGAAAAACCATTTGCTACAAGGTCATGCTTTTTGGGGTTAGAGAATGCTGGGGTAATATATCAAAGGGTCATGGAAACATTTTTCCATAACATGATGCACAAAGAGATCGAGGTGTATGTAGACGATATGATTGTAAAGTCTTGTGAGGATGAAGATTATGTCACCAGCCTCAGAAAGTTATTTGAGAGGTTGAAAAGATTTCAACTCAAATTAAACCCAGCCAAGTGCACTTTTGGGATAAAGTCAGGAAAGTTGCTAGGCTTTGTGGTCAGTGAAAGAGGAATTGAAGTCGATCCAGATAAGATACAGGCCATTCAAAATTTGTCACCTCTCAGCACACCAAAGGAAGTTTGAAGTTTTCTGGGGAGATTGAACTACATTTCTTAGTTTATCTCTCAGCTTACTTACAAATGTGATCCCATATTTAAGCTTCTTCGCAAGAATAATCCTAAAAAATGGAATGAGGAATGTTAAGAGGCGTTTGATAAAATTAAGCAATACTTGTCGAACCCTCTAGTGTTGATGCCATCTGTTTCAGGAAAGCCTTTAATTTTATACTTAACTGTATGTGAAAATTCAATGGGATATGTGCTGGGGCAGCAAGTCGAGTCTAGCCGAAAGGAGAGATCTATTTACTATCTGAGTAAAAAGTTCACAGAATATGAATCCAAGTATTTCTCATTGGAGAAAATATGTTGTGCATTAGCGTGGACTACCAAAAGACTCAGACAGTATATGCTTTATCATACCACATGGCTCATAGCAAAATTAGATCCAATTAAATATATCTTCAAGAAGCCTTCTTTGTCTGAAAAAATTGCTAGATGGCAAGTAATGCTCTCGAAATATGATATTATATACGTGAGCTAAAAAGCAATAAAAAAGAGCGCTATAGCAGAGTTTCTTGCAGATCATCCTACTAAAAAGTATGAGCCAATGAAGTTAGAATTCCCTGATGAAGATCTAATGACTATTTTCTAACTGAAGAAAAGGGAGCATAGAGAAAAATGTTGGAGAATGTACTTTGATGGAGCTACCAATGCCTTAGGATATGGAATTGAGGCAATTATGATTTCTCTGGAAGAGCAATACTGCCCTGTAACAGCAAGGTTAAATTTTAATTGCATAAATAATATCACTGAATATGAGGCATGTGTTATGGGCTTACAAGCTGCTATAGATAGAAGAGTGAAAACATTAAAAGTGTTCGAAGATTTAGCTCTAGTTATATATCAGTTGAAATGAGAATGGGAGACGAGAGATTCAAAACGTGTTCCATATCATAAGTATATTCTAGAGTTGACGAAACAATTTGAAGATATCCAATTTAACCACTTACCTCGAGAAGAGAATTTAATTGTTGATGCATTGGCTACTATGGCTGTAATGATTCAAATTAATGATAATACTAATATTCAGCCCATCAGACTAGATGTTAAGGATATACCAGCTTATTGCTCTAATGTAGAAGAAAAAAAAGATGGGAAACCCTGATATTATGATATCTTACAGTATATTAGGGATCAGCAATACCTAGTTCAAATAACAGAAAATAATAAAAGGGTTATCCGAAGATTGGCTATGAGCTTTTTCTTGGATGAAGATGTTTTATACAAAAAAAGTCAGGATCAAGTATTACTAAGGTGTGTAAGTAAGGTTGAAGCAAGAAAAATCATTGAAGATATGCATGATGGAATATGTGGGGCACATACTAGTGAACATATGATGGCAAGATAGATCATAAGAGCATGATATTACTGGTTGATGATGGAGAGTGATTGCATTGACTATGCTCGTAAATGCCATAAATGCCAGATATATGCTGATAAAATCCATGTTTCGTCATCTATTTTACATGTTATGGCACCACCTTGACCATTCTCAATGTGGGACATGGATGTCATTGGTCCTATCACCCCAAAGACTTCCAATGGGCACAAATTCATTTTTATGATGATAGATTACTTCACCAAATGGGTAGAAGCAGCATCATATGCAAGCGTAACACAATCTGTGGTTTGCAAGTTCATAAAAAGAGAGATCATTTGTAGATATAGACTTTCGAAGAGAATTATTTCAGACAATGCTAAGAATTTAAATAGTAAAATGATGAAAGGCATATGTGCTCAATACAATATCAAGCATCACAACTCGGCACCATACTGTCTAAAAATGAATGGGGTAGTTAAGGCAGCCAACAAGAACATAAAAAAGATTCTGGAAAAGATGATCGAGACTTATAAAAATTGACATGAAAAGTTATCATTCGCATTGCATGTATATCGAACATCAATGCGTACCTTTACTGGGGCAACCCCATTTTCTTTGGTTTATGAGATGAAAGTTGTACTACCAGTAGAAGTGAAGATCCTTTCCTTGAGGGTTCTAAAAGAAGTTGAGTTGAAAGAAGCTGAATGGATTCAAGAACGCTATGAACAGCTAAATTTCATAGAAGAAAAGAGATTGACTGCACTGTGTCATGGTCAGCTATATCAAAGAAGAATGATGAGGGCTCATGATAAGAAGATTCGATCCCGTTACTTCCGAGAAGAAGAGTTGGTCTTGAAGAGAATCCTTTAAATTCAGCATGATAGTAGAGGAAAATGGACTCCGAATTGGAAAGGGTCGTATGTGGTGAGACGGGCTTTTTCGGGTAAAATGCTGATACTGACTGAGATGGATGAAAATGATTTATCCTATCCTATAAATTTTGATGCTGTGAAAAAATACTATGCTTGAAATGAAAAAAATTAAAAAAATTAAAAAAAAATGAATGAAAAAGGAAAACTCAAGGCGAAAACCCTAAAAGGACGATTTGAGTTATTGGGGGTTTTATCTAAGTTGAAAACCTAAAAAGGCAGCTTAGATAAGAAGAATATAGCATCAAATTTAAAACTTTGTTGGCATGGAGACTAGCAAATTCAAAGGAGCTCCAAGTTGTTAAATACATCAGAGGATTAGGTTTTCAAAAAAATCTTGAGAGATGTTATCATGATTATTCGATTGTTCATTTTTGGGCTTTGTCCCCACACTTATCCTTGTAATTCTTTCTTGACGAAAGTTTGCCAACATTTTGCTAATAAAAGACATTCTATTTCACTCTTCGTGTCTTTTTTTTCTGGTGACTGTTTTTCAACCATTCATATTCTTTTCTTCCTAATACCCTACAATGGAAGAAATGTGCAAATGCATTTTTACTTTTTGAGTTTGAAATAATGATTGATGAATGAATAATGGCATGAAAGATTTTTACATTATATTGAATTAGTCGAGAGTGATAAAGGCAGAATCGAGACGTTCAGATCCTGATAAGGACATTAAATTTGGAAAGAGATTTCTTATAGAAAGAATGTGAGTGGAAGAGATGATTGAAAGCTATACTGGCTCGATCTTAGAAGAGCAGTGTAATTGAGTCTTTAAAGAATCAAGGGTTCAGGGCCCAAGAAAAAAGCTTGATAAACTTGAGTACCGTAATTGAATAGGAGTTAATTAGCCAACATTTGCATAACATGCATTGAATTTCATATACATTGCATAGCATATACTACATAAATTCAAGAAGCAGGGGTATTCCAAAATCCCACATAGAGAAGATAGATGTGAAGACATTTTCAAATTTGAGAAAAATCTTGCCAGGTAAGTTCCTAATCCTTGAAATAGGATGTCTTTTGGTATCAGGATTGATTTATAAGACCTTTGGGCATAATCCCCTGAAATTCCTTCAAACATGATTTTTCACTCTTTTGGACATGATTGTCAAGGAGCCATTTATTTTTCAAAGTCGTTAAGCCTCTGATTAAAGGAGCCTTGTTTATTTTTCAAAGTCGTTGAGCCTCTGATTAGAGGAGCCTTGTTTATTTTTCTAAAGTCATTGAGCCTCTAATTAGAGGAGCATTGTTTATTTTTTCAAAGTCGTTGAGCCTCTGATTAGAGGAGCTTTGTTTATTTTCCAAAGTCGTTGAGCCTCTGATTAGAAGAGCTTTCTTTATATTTCAAAGTTGTTGAGCCTCTGATTAGAGGAGCTTTATTCATTTTCAAAGTCGTTGAACCTCTAATTATAGGAGCATTGTTTATATTTTTCAAAGTCGTTGAGCCTCTGCTTAGAGGAGCCTTGATCAAATCTTAAACACAAAAAAATGAAGAAAAAAAAAGGGTCGAGTTGAGTCTTGAATGGGTATTTACGTCTTTGCGCAATTTCTGTTTCACAGAAAATATGCAAAGAGAGGCAGCTGTAGACACCCAATTTGGTCCAAGCCCGGATCAATTGGGCCTAGTCCAAATGGGTAAGCCCAATTTTGCTTTTATGTTGTATTTGATATTTTATTATTTTTATTTTTATGTTATATTTTATATATATTTTTTCCTTTGTATCTTATGTATTTATTATTTATTTATTTATTATTATTATTTATTAATGTATATCTTTATTTTTTTCTTTTCTTTTTCTTTCTTTTCTGTTAATATTTATATTTTTTTATTTATCTATTTATATATTATAATTTATCTATTATTATTTTTAATTTATCTGTTAATTTTTTGATTTATCTAATTATTTTCATTAATTATCTATTAATATTTTTTATTTGATTTTTTATTTTTCTAATTTTTTTTTGCTGAAGATTGGATTGCTTTTGGAGGAATCCCACCGTGAATTGGGATTCAATCAGAGTGCATGTTGGATTCAATGATTGAAACTCAATCCAAAGAGGAGTTGGGATTAATCAGTATAAAATGACCCATAGATCAAAGAAAAAAAAGACAGAAAAAGAGTTACTGGCTGAGAGAAAAGGTAGACACAGAGAAGATTTAAAAGCTAAAAAGGTTTTGGTGCGCTTAGAACAGCTCTAGGAATCAGTAGGAATTTTTAGAGAATTTTTATGAATTTTTTTAAAAAAAAATTTTTGGAAAATTTTCAGATTTTGGTTGAATTTTTCGACGACTATTCCGACCAAGTTTGAAGTTTTCGACCAACTTCTCAGTTTTCGACTACCATTTCCAAAAATTGATCAATTTTTCGGTGAACTTCCGACGAAAAATCCAGATTTCAACGAAAATTTTCAGAATCTGACCGACATTCAACCGGAGTTCTTCGGGTTTTAGAGAGAAAGGAGAGAAGAGAAAGGAAGAATGAGAGAGGGAAAGAGGGTTCTGCTGAAAAAACGAAAGAATCGGCCTTATATACCTTTCCAAAATGACGTCGTTTCTACGTTAAGTAAGCCAGAGGATCCACGCGTTTTGCCAAGATCTGACCCGACCCGACCCGAACGTCGACCCGCTTTTGACCCGCGTGTGACCCGCATCTCTGAACCGTTAGTTGAGCCGCGTCGACACCCCTAAGCCTTGTCTTCGAATCGTTTTTCTTACTCAAGCCGAGTCAAGCCGAGCTGTTAGCCAAGCCGTTCCCAGGTTTTTTTTTTGTTTTCTTTTATTTTATTTATTTATTATTATTATTATATTAAAATTGTTTAATATTTTTATTTTTATTTTTTATTTATTTTGTGTTCTTTAAATAAAATTCAAAAAAAAATTTTGAGGAAAAGTTGAAAGTATCAATTTTTCTTAAAAATAAATTTTCAAAAAAAAGGTTTTGAGAAAAAAGTTGAAAGTATCAATTTTCTTTAAAAATAAATTTTAAAAAAAAATTTTGTGAAAAAGTTGAAAGTATCAATTTTCTTCAAAATTAAAAGTTTCCTTAAAGATAAATTTTCAAAAAAAAAGATTTTTGAGGAAAAATTGAAAGTATCAATTTTTCTCGAAATTAAAGTTTCCAAAAAAAATATTTTTGGAAAAAAGTTAAAAGTATCAATTTTCCTTAAAAATAAGTTTTCAAAAATGAATTTTTGAGAAAAAGTTGAAAGTATCAATTTTCCTCGAAATTAAAGTTTCAAAAGAATATTTTTGGGGAAAAGTTAAAAATATCAATTTTCTCTGCACAAAAAAACAATCATTTTTTTTCTTCTTCATTTTTATTTTTTCAATGTTAAATAATCTGACATGGAGCTTCTGTAAATGAAACAATAGTTTTCTTGCATACTCTTGAGGTGAGGGGATTTTTTCAATTTTCTGCTAAAAGTATTAGAGTAAATTGAGAATAATTTTCAATAATTAATTATCTGGTAAATTTTTAAGACTTATTGGATAACATAAAATTAAGCTGGTACCATCTTTCGATGGGCGTTGTGAGGGTGCTATAACTTTCCTCACACGTAATCGAACTCCCGAACCCTGTTCTGGTTAGTAAACCCGAACCTATTCTTTTAGGGACCCTTAAACTTAGGTGTTCCCTGAAAGGATAGATTCCTTAGGTGGCCAATCGCACCTAGATAAAAAAGATTAGTGGCGACTCCTTCAAGTCAATGTCTAGTGATAGATTTCCAAATCTAGACGTTATGACAACATCTATCATATAAGCATATATACAAGCATACTAAGTCAAACTCATACAAATTGTTAAGTAACTTAAATTTCTCATTCAACAGATCAATTTAACTTCACAATTTGCAAGCTTATTTCAATAGACCATAATTAAATCAGAAGAGTAATATTATGGTACCATGGTCATTCAAAAACATAAATAAAGCAAACAATTTTATTCAAATAAGAACAAATGTCTCAAATTCAATACACGATTTTCATGAGAAAATAAGTATTAAAGAATGATATGCACTCATAAATTATATTTGTTATAAAATGTGTTTAGAATGTGAACTCTCAATACCATTTAAGTAAATTTTCAAGCATATATATTCAAGCTCAAACCAAATATTAATCAAATGTTATCAAAATTGATAAATTATCTTAATTCAAGCAAAATTCTATTATAAGATTTCTTCGTTTTTAACAAAAGAAGAGCTGATCAACTTAAAGAACACACAACTTTTGCTAGAATGGTATAAGATATAATATATGCTTAGGATATGTACATTCTATATCAAGCATAGACCCATATTTTTGCATGATAAGCATAATTGAATAGTGTCGGTATCTAGCTTTCAATAAGTAACTAATCTTAAACATATATAAAATATTCTAAACTATATTTTGATAATTTGAAATGACAGAAACAATCTTCCATAAACATATCCTATCCAAGAACCATAGCTTAGATATATAATAAAATAAAACATGAGTACTAATGAGCAATAAGATTCTTTCATCATGTTATATCAAAGATTATTAAGCCTAATTATACAAATATTTCAAACTATATTTTAATAATTTCAAGTGACAAAAATGATCTTCTATAAACATATCCTATCCAAGAACCATAGCTCACATATATATATATAACATGAGTACTAATGAGTAATAAGGTTTCTCCATCATGTTAGAACAAAGATTATACAAGTTTGATTTTTCAAACTCAATGATCACATACGCTATATCAAAGAAATCATAAAAGCAGAATTGTGTAAATATATTTTGAATTATTTCAATGTATACAATGTACTTAATCCAAGCATATACAAATATTCAAGCATATATTTCAATCAAATTCATAAAACTGTACAAGCATATGCAAACACAATTCAAATAAATTCATAATAATCATATGCTATTGTGTTCAAATCATTTAATTTATAGCAATTACCCATTTTAAAAAGATGCAAACATTTAAATATAGTTTGATACATGTTATCTCAATGATCTTAATAAACAAACATGTATACTAATTGCAAAATATGTGCTTATAACCTATTAATCAAAATAATTTAAAATCAAGAAATCAATATAGTAAACTCGTAGCCATGTTCAAAGATTAATCTTAAGCTAATATTCATGCATTAAGAGCTATAAATCTAACAAAAAACTAGGCATGAATATCAATCAAGATGCATTTAGTCAATCCAAGCTTTTAAGAATGTTAAAACAATCTATTAAGTAGCTTGGTGACTAATTTGTATAAAGTGTTCATATATTCTAGCACAATATCTCATTTATGCACATAATAAAAAAGTCTTTACTTTTAACTACATTGATATAAGCATTGACAACATATATATATTAAGAACGTATCAAAGTAAACATTTATCAAATCAGGTACTAAACATTATATATGATCTACTTATAACAAAACAATGAATCATAGACCTATAAAGTTTAGATTCAACACATTTACCTTTATCCTTATGAATTTTTATTGTTTTGCTCATTGGCTTTAAGTCCTCCATTTCAAATGTTTTGAGTAAATCCTTAAGGTATATAGCTTAATTGATGAAGATGACGTGCTTTGTTTGTTTGAAATTTCAAAAATGTAATTTCATTCATGCACATTTCATTCATGACAAGAAATATTTATTAGTAGTATTAAGAATACCAATTGTTAGAATATGAATTTCATATTCTAAGTCATTATAGGAAAAAAAATATTTATTAAGCACAAGTTACCAATTGCAAGTGAGATATATTCCATCAAAACAAAATATTCAATATTAAATTAAGCTATAGGCCATTTATCAAATTAATTATCAATTAATGCAATGTTGGCATTGAAGCTAAAGTTCTCAATATAATGTATAAAAATCAATCATTCTAGGCTATACAAAAATCATAAACACAAGTAAGACATATTTCATATTCAAATACATTTAAAAAATTATAAAAGAATATTTCAATATCAATTTTAAGCCAAATATAAAATTTGAAGGATCAAGAAAGACATATTTATCATCTACATATATATTTTAGAAAATTTTGGCAAAAAAGAATAAATGTCTACACAAGTTATATGACATAATCAACAAAGCCTTAAGACAAAAATAGGCATTATAAGAAAACTTTTTACTTAAGCCATTTTCTAATCATATGAACTCTAGGCATGCAAGTTTCAAACATTAAGTCAACCAAATCATATTCATCATATAAACATATGCTTAACAAGAACAATGGATGAACTAACAATATATTTTATTTACAATAAATTAGTTCATAATGCATCAATTTTAAAAGCAAAAATCAAAATATAAATTAATTAAGCACAAAATAAGCATATTTCAAATATATTTCAAGAATTAAGCAATTTATTATCTTTAAAAAGAAAAAATAATAAGGTTAAGTTAACTTAATGATCATATAATAACATATCTTGATCATGAATATAGATGAACTAAGAATTAACATATTTGATTTAAGCTCAAGAATTAATATATTTCATATGTTGTCATAACGTTCAAATTCGATAATCTAACAATTAGACATAAAAAATATAGTCTCTACCAATCTTTTTTATCTAGATCTGATTGGCCATATATGTGAATATATATATATTTTTTTAAGGTTATTCTAAGATTGACTAAGGATCTCAAAGAAGAATAAGTTATGGTCTATATCAACAGAATTAGGTTCAAGAGTTAGTTACATGTAGAAAAAGTTTTAACACTCCACAATGCCCAAAATTGGTACCAAATTAGTCTTATATTATCTTACCTAGAGCTTAATTCAAATGGTGTTTATTCCTACATTTTGTTAATTTCAATATTTAAATATTGAAAAAAATGTCTTCATGCTTTCAACAAAAAAATTTTTTTTCACCTTTGGAGTATTCAAGATAAATTCCTTGTTTACTTGAAGAGACTCCATCGTCAGATTTATTAAATATCTTATGAAATTTCAATTCCTTTTATTTATTCACAAAATAACGTCATGCAAAATATTATCAAAATATCATCTAAAAATCATAAATAAAACAAATGTATCATGCAATAATATCATAATTAAAACATGGAAAATAAAAATTTATGCAAAAACATCATGCAAATAGATAATTCATGCAAAAAAAACCATGTAAAAATAAATAATTCATCAAACAATAAAAAAAATACAAAAAAAATTATAAAATTCCAAGTCAAAGGTTTCTTTTTTCTTCCTTTTTCTCATTATCTTCAATTCAATCACATTTAATAAAAGAAAATAGAAAAATAAAATAAAATAAAAACAAAAAAATAAAAAGGAAAAAAACTACAATTAGGTTGGGTCGAATAATGGATCAATGCACGAGTTGTCAAGTTGAACTACGAATCAAAGACTGTAAAATGACAATATTTGCTTTTAGTATAAAAGCCAAAAAAAAAGATGTTTTTCTCTTCAGATTTCTTTTCTTCCTTCTATTTCTAGCCTAAAAGCTCTGCCTTCTCTTTACAATAATCGATTGAAAAATTCAATGTTTCTAGAAAATAACCAAAAAACCTAAAATTCGATGACTTTTATGAAATTTGATCATTAAAAAATTCAACCTTCATGAGAAAATTCAAACAAGTCATAAATTAATCATCATAAAACCAAACGATTACTGTGAACCTTACCAAAAAATTCAAATAGAACTTAGAAAAATATTGAAATTCCAAAAAAACTAGAAATTAATTTGAAAACCCAAAATATCCAAAATATCCAAAAAAAAACCTCGAAATTAACAAAGAAATCCAGAAATCTAGATATCAAAACAATATTCAAAAACTAAGAAACTAAAATTTTCAAAACCCAAAACCAAAACTTAAGAAAAATTTTAATTGCTCTGCTTATTACGTGATTACTTATTCACTCTTTTTTCTTTGTAGTTTTTGATTGAATATTGAGTTCTCTATATAGGAATTAAATCCCTTTCAATTTGAACAATTCAAATTCAACCAAATCTTAAGAAATCTGAATTTTAATTCTTTGAAAATTACTTTTCCTCTTTTCAATGGATTAGAGTTCAAGTTTTCCAAAATTAAACTAAGTTAAATGTTCTTAAATCATGGTCAATTGATGTTGATTTTCACAAATCAAATTTGCCCATACCTTTCTTTTTTATTTTCCCTTTTTTTTTTGCTAAATAAACAATGTAAATAATAATAATAATAATAATAATAATAATAATAATAATAATAATAAATGACATAAAGGTAGGAAAAAATGGGCTTTTAATATTGGGCTCAAAATTCTTTTTCACAATTAAAGCCTGATTAAGCAATTTCACATCCCATTATCAAGATAAAATTCAAAGCCCATTAAATGCCGAAAAAATTTCTAAATAAAATGAGGTGTTTACAATAGATGAACCATGAATTAATATATTTCATTTAAGCTCAAGAAATTCATCAACATTTACTTGTACTATAAGAATATTCTTGTCTTTCATCTTAAAAAAAGTACAATCAACGTTCCTCATTTTAAAAGTATTCTAAAAAAAACTTTTAACAATTTTTTAATATCAAGTTCTAGGAGCTTAATTTAAACCATATAAAGCCTTTGTCAATTTAAACACGTTATTTGAAAAATGTGGATTTTCATTATCGAGAGGTTATTCTATATGTATCTCTTCGTTTATAAAACCATTTTGAAAGGCACTCTTAGCATTCATTTGAATATTTTTGAAATATTTTTTTAAAACATGTAAATGCTAATAGCATCTTAATGGCTTCTAATCTAGCAAACGGGGCATAGGTCTCATCATAATCTATTCAATTTTCTTGGCTATACCATTGGGCTACTAACCTAGTTTTATTTCTAACAATATTACCATTTTCGTCCATTTTGTTTCAAAAGATCCATTGGGTGCCTATATTACAATGTCACTAGGTTTAGGTAATAGGTTCTAGGCTTTTTTTCAAATTGATTCAACTCTTCTTGTATAGGCAAAATCCAATAATCATTTCCTAAGGCTTCATCCATGTTTTTAGTTCAATTTGAGAGAAAAAAACTACATAGTTACACATATTATAAGATGATTTAGTTCTTACCTCTTGATACGAATCACCAATGATCCTATGGTCTTTGAACTTGTTAATCTAGTAATTCTTCATTTTTGGTTTCTTCTTATTGAGCAACTTTTTCTTAATCATTTTTCTCATTGTTTTGAGATGCCTTATCATGATCTTTTTAAAGTATACCTATGTCATTATCATCATAAGATTTCTTTTTCAATGGTGGATTAAATTCATAAAAAATAACATGTATAGACTCTACTATTATTTTTTTTTTATTAAAAACTTTAAAAAGCTTATGAGTTCAAAAAGTTAAATCTTTAACAAAGAAGAGCAAAGATAAAACAATCTTCAAGATCATAATATAAACTCTTAACCATAAGCAAAGAAATAAATCTTGAATATTTCAAGATTAAAGCATGTTTCAAGAACAAATAAACATTTTGGCATATATATTTCAAATATTCCAATTGTCCTTTTTTTTTTTTAAATCAAGAGTGATAAATAGTTTGGATAAAGTTTATGCAATGAATAGTGCTTAAAGCACACATGAAAGATCAAATATACTAATTTTCATTCAATTGATGATAAGACAAGTATATAAATATATTTCAATATTCAACAAATTTGTCCAAGTCTTAAAAATCTATCCATATGAGCAAATCTCTCAAACAAGCATTTTAGGGCTCATATACTAATCAAATATCAATATATTATACAAAATGCATTAAGGCTATAAAAATCATATTTTTAGTACCGAAATCTTTTAATCAAATTCGTTTTTGCCAAATTAGATAAGGTAAATCATTCAAAGCTTAATATATTAAAGATTTTGATTTTTGACATCTCAAGCTTATTTTTGCTTGAAATAGACCTTGATAAATCTCAAAACTTGTCAAGCTTACTTTTAACAATCTTGAATTATTCCAACAAGTTTCAAATGACAAAATAAATTTGTTAAAGTGGTCTTTTGGCCTTAAGAACAAGGAAATAAAAAAGTCAACTCTTAAAACTCTATATTTTCTTAATAAAGCTATTAAAATGGGCAAATATGTTTAAACTCATATTTAACTCATTAAATCATTTGGAAATGTCTGGTTTTATAATTATTAATTGTCTAAATAATTTTTATGCCCATATTTGCTCAGAAACAAGATTTGATGTTTTAAGTTCTAAAATCCTTGAAAACTTGCACATAATTTTTCAAAAATTATAAACATTACAATTTAATCATGTTTTTTTTGTTCAAGCAAGTTTAAAACATTGAGTTATATAGTCAAATGTACTTAAAAACTTGCTAAAACATAATTTCATATTTTATGCTTGACTTTTGCAAACATATTTTTCAAAGAAAAATTTAAAATCTCAAAATCACCTAGCTTTGTATTCTCTCTTTAAATTTGTGCATAAATAGAATTTTATCAAATAAGTACAACAACTCACTTGTATCGAGCATGTCAAGTATTTAATATCAAGAATTCATGTACAAAACCATGCTTATGCTAATGCTAAAAAATTAAAGAATGAATAATCAAGTAAGCATTAATAACAATTTTGCAAAGTATGATATTATAAATATAAAAAAATTCATATACAAAACCATGCTTAAACATATGTTCTTAAAATTAAAATTGAGAATATCATCAAAAATATTTCTACCAACTATGAATATATATATTTTTACGGAATACGCAAATGCTCCTTAAATTTAAGTATAAATATATCTAGTTGTTAACCATCAAAATCAAGTTCAACAAGCATGAGAATATATTTATATCAGAATTATGCGCTCAAGAGCATAAACAAATGCCTACTTAACCTATCTTCATATTTTCTCAAGACTATACAATTTATACCATCTATATCCATAAAATCAATTTTGCACAATTAATATATTTCAATTATAATCAAATAACCAAAATGCATATGATCGTTAAAAAGAACAGGTAACAAATAAATCATTTGAAATAGACATTAGGCTTAGGGTTACCCATCTCTAATTTTGTGTCCAGAATTCCATTTTTCAAAATAGCAGTGTAACTCCTTACTCTACTACATATATAAAAGACATTCTTTATTTGATTTTTAGTACCCAAATTATTTTTGGTCCTTGAGAGTTAGTAATCAAGTCTCTTGTTCCTTTTTTTGGAACCTACATTTACCTAATTTTAAATTGAACTTTTCTTCTTATAGGAAAAATGGATATGGAATGATCATGAAATTTTCAAAAACTACATTTGGTCATTTTAGTATGTAAGGGATTATTTAAAACTTTTTTTTTTCATTTGTTAACTCATCAAATTTCTTTTTCAAATCAAAATTTTCTTTTTCCAAAATGTCATTTATCTTTTGGCAAGCTTCAAAATCCATTTTTAATTTTTCATTTTGTTTTTTCGCATCATCCTTAGTGCTCATCAAAAATTTATTTCCAACATTTAATTTTGAAATCATTTTCTTATGTCTCAATCTTAATGACTTAAATTCCACAAATAACTCATTAAAAGCATTTTGTAATTCATCAAAAAAATTCACAAAATTGAGTTTAGGAAGTTGATACCTTGAATACTTCAGAAGTCATGAAGCATGTTTTTTTTGGTTTAAGGATTGGTGTTTAATAGAATCATCTATATTTTCCTTACACTTGTTGAACATTGGCTTTCACAAGACCTTTCTTTAACTTCCTCTTTCATTATTGTTTTTTCATATTTTTTTCCAACTTTTCTCAAATATTCTTGGAGGCTAAGCAATTCGAGACTAAATTCAAGTTGTGGAAGTCAATAGCTTCATAGATGAATTTCTTTCCTATTTCATCATTTTCTACCTTTTTCAAAAAATTTTCATCATTTGAGAAAGCTCTAAGTCCTTCTTTAATCTCATTCCATGTTTCAAAATTGTAAGCCAAGATAAATATGTGCATTCTTTTCTTCCGTTGCCAAAATTCATACTTTAGAAATCAATAAGCCTTGTGTTCCTTCTCACCACCTAGGACAATGTCTGGTTTTATAATTATAAATTGTCTAAATAATTTTTATGCACATATTTGCTCAGAAACAAGATTTGATGTTTTAAGTTCTAAAATCCTTGAAAACTTGCACATAATTTTTCAAAAATTATAAACATTACAATTTAATCATGTTTTTTTGTTCAAGCAAGTTTAAAACATTGAGTTATATAGTCAAATGTACTTAAAAACTTGCTAAAACATAATTTCATATTTTATGCTTGACTTTTGCAAACATATTTTTCAAAGAAAAATTTAAAATCTCAAAATCACCTAGCTTTGTATTCTCTCTTTAAATTTGTGCATAAATAGAATTTTATCAAATAAGTACAACAACTCACTTGTATCGAGCATGTCAAGTATTTAATATCAAGAATTCATGTACAAAACCATGCTTATGCTAATGCTAAAAAATTAAAGAATGAATAATCAAGTAAGCATTAATAACAATTTTGCAAAGTATGATATTATAAATATAAAAAAATTCATATACAAAACCATGCTTAAACATATGTTCTTAAAATTAAAATTGAGAATATCATCAAAAATATTTCTACCAACTATGAATATATATATTTTTACGGAATACGCAAATGCTCCTTAAATTTAAGTATAAATATATCTAGTTGTTAACCATCAAAATCAAGTTCAACAAGCATGAGAATATATTTATATCAGAATTATGCGCTCAAGAGCATAAACAAATGCCTACTTAACCTATCTTCATATTTTCTCAAGACTATACAATTTATACCATCTATATCCATAAACTCAATTTTGCACAATTAATATATTTCAATTATAATCAAATAACCAAAATGCATATGATCGTTAAAAAGAACAGGTAACAAATAAATCATTTGAAATAGACATTAGGCTTAGGGTTACCCATCTCTAATTTTGTGTCCAGAATTCCATTTTTCAAAATAGCAGTGTAACTCCTTACTCTACTACATATATAAAAGACATTCTTTATTTGATTTTTAGTACCCAAATTATTTTTGGTCCTTGAGAGTTAGTAATCAAGTCTCTTGTTCCTTTTTTTGGAACCTACATTTACCTAATTTTAAATTGAACTTTTCTTCTTATAGGAAAAATGGATATGGAATGATCATGAAAATTTTCAAAAACTACATTTGGTCATTTTAGTATGTAAGGGATTATTTAAAACTTTTTTTTTTTCATTTGTTAACTCATCAAATTTCTTTTTCAAATCAAAATTTTCTTTTTCCAAAATGTCATTTATCTTTTGGCAAGCTTCAAAATCCATTTTTAATTTTTCATTTTGTTTTTTCGCATCATCCTTAGTGCTCATCAAAAATTTATTTCCAACATTTAATTTTGAAATCATTTTCTTATGTCTCAATCTTAATGACTTAAATTCCACAAACAACTCATTAAAAGCATTTTGTAATTCATCAAAAAAATTCACAAAATTGAGTTTAGGAAGTTGATACCTTGAATACTTCAGAAGTCATGAAGCATGTTTTTTTTGGTTTAAGGATTGGTGTTTAAT
The DNA here is from genome assembly GCF_047325235.1 of Durio zibethinus. Classification (NCBI taxonomy): domain Eukaryota; kingdom Viridiplantae; phylum Streptophyta; class Magnoliopsida; order Malvales; family Malvaceae; genus Durio; species Durio zibethinus. Next base: position 13,971,376 of record NC_143187.1, read on the forward strand.
AGAATCATCTATATTTTCCTTACACTTGTTGAACATTGGCTTTCACAAGACCTTTCTTTAACTTCCTCTTTCATTATTGTTTTTTCATATTGTTTTCCAACTTTTCTCAAATATTCTTGGAGGCTAAGCAATTCGAGACTAAATTCAAGTTGTGGAAGTCAATAGCTTCATAGATGAATTTCTTTCCTATTTCATCATTTTCTACCTTTTTCAAAAAATTTTCATCATTTGAGAAAGCTCTAAGTCCTTCTTTAATCTCATTCCATGTTTCAAAATTGTAAGCCAAGATAAATATGTGCATTCTTTTCTTCCGTTGCCAAAATTCATACTTTAGAAATCAATAAGCCTTGTGTTCCTTCTCACCACCTAGGACAATGTTTATTTGAGCCATTTAGATCACTCTTAGATTGTTATACTTACAAAAATAGAGTATTAGCTCTAATACCAATTGCTAACTCAAAAGAATGAATTAACCAAGATGAGGTGAATTAGTTTATTATGAATTTTAATAAAATAATTAGCCAATATAAAAATTAAAACAAATATAAATTTATAAATCAAAATAAGCAATATAACAATATATACAAGCACAAGTAACTAACTTGAAAATTAAAAGAGAAAAGGTAGAAGATTAAATACTAAGATTTATAGAGGTTTGACCCTTCCAATGGCACTTATATCTTTTTCCTTAGCTTCATTGGCTAAAAGGCCTAATCCACTATATTTTGAATATTATAACTAACCTCTCCAAGGTTGAAATGACAATCACACAAAAACCTACAACAGTTTTCCCAATTTCTCACCAATTTACTCAAAGGTTACTCTTCCCTTTAAGTCTACTCTCTAAAATAGATTCAAGAGTTTTTGCAAATTAAATAACCTCTCTAAGGTTGAGTGTTTGCTAATTGAAGTAAACGTAATTTGTAGAAATAAAGAGTGAAAGAGTTTGGATACAACAAATAAAAAAAATAAGCTGAAAAACTCTTTTCTTAATCTTTGAATGCTTGAAGGAAATGAATAATAGATGAAGGAATGGAATTAAGCCGTTACAATTGAATAATATTGAAAAATCTCATCTTTCTCTTCCTTCGAAGTACTCGTCTGGAGTTGTTTGGGTAAAATCGATTGATCTTATGTAGTAAAGGATCGATCAGGTTGGCTAAAATTCAAAATTCTTTGTACTATTAGGAAAATCGAGTGATCCATTTTAGGAAATGATTGATCTATTTTGGCTTTACAAGCCAAATCGAGCTCTCAATTAAAAAACCAATCAATTGGTTTTGATTACTAGTTGATCCATTCTAAAAACCAATTGATTCATTTTTGCTAAATTTTTGTTCGAGATCATTCTGTATAAAAAAATCAATCGATTGCTTCTTAGAGGCAATCGATTGCTTCTAGGGTTTCAACCAAGGGGATCGATCTTGTTTAGAGTGGAGTGATCCCTTCTTTTCATTTTTGTATAAACTTAATTTTAATGGAGAATAAAGGTTATTTTTTGTCTTAAAACATTTTCTATTCAAAAACTGTCTTGCAAAATTGTTCATTTTTCAGTTCAAAACAATATAAACGAATTTTGCAATTTGATTTCCCAAGTATAAAACATTGTTTTTATTTAAAACAATTAAATTTATCAATTTAATAGCAAATACTAAACAAATTAAAATATTTATCCTTAATGTTTTATCATTTCGAAATGAATATTAATTCAAGGTTAACATAAACAATTTCCTTATCATGTTTGACATTGAATGGCTTGAAACAAACACCCTGAGCTTGGTATGATAAGATTGCTTAATATCTTAATTTTTGTATTTTCAATGTTTTAGACTCAGATTCTAGTTTATTTGCTAAATAAGAATCGAATATGCATGTGCCGGTTTTATTAGATGTGGTTGATGCGATAATTGGTGAGGACAATTATGCTGAAATTTCTTGCCTAAGGAGTGAACAACGAAAATTTTTGGTGAGGATGGATCCTTTTTGGTTTTGAAGTTGAAAAATTAGATCAAGGATATTTTTTTTCTTAAAGAAATTATGCCAGTAGCAGATTAGAGCATTTTAATATGTGGGAGACAATGACTACAACCATGGAGCAATATTTGAAGCAAAAAAAAAAAAGGAAGAAAAGTTGTTGAAAGATTCAAGGACGTAATGATAACTTGTTGGAACCTTGATCTACTTTAACTATTACAAGACTTGATATTACGTATTCTAGTGGTGTTATATCTCAGTTTATGCAATACCTTAGAGTTCCTCATTTAGATGCTGCTAAAAGAATCCTACACTATGTCAAAGGATCTATTGATTATGATCTTATGTACAAGAAAACGGGATAAGTTTTCTTGAATGGATATATTGATACAGATTGGGCTGGAAATATCAATGATTGTCGATCAACCTTGGGCTATTCCTTCTATGTTAGTTCGGTTGCACTTTCATGGTGTAGTAAGTAGCAATCAACAGTTGTTTTGTCAAGTATTGAAACAGAATATACAAAAACAACCATGGCTACACAAGAGTGCATTTGGCTTAAACGTCTAATGGGCAATATTTTTTCTAAGGCTAATTATGCAATGCAGATTTTTTGTGACAATGAAGGTGTTATTAAATTTGCTTCAAACCTAGTACTTCATGCAATGACAAAGCATATTCAAGTTCATCATCACTTTGCTAGAGAAAAAATGTTACATCAAGAGATAGAGTTAAAAGGTGTTAGAATAGATGAATAAGTGAAGTCAAAAATTGAAAATTTTCAAGTTGCACTTGGAGTCATTGATCATAAGCATGCGCTAAAGGGAATGTTAAAAATTAGTACATGTTACTAAAAAATATTTTATTATTATTTTATTTCAAAAATAATCCTTCAAACTAAGTCATGAGCTTTGTAGTGTTTTTAGAACAGTTTTTGCACTTAGTTTATTTGTTGGTCTGTTAGTTTGTTAAGTACTTTTAGGAGGCGGAGTCCTTTTACAAGTCAATTAGTTTAATAACGATGAGTTTATCTATTTCTAATCTAAGTTGAAGTGTGATGTACACTTGGTTTAGCAAATAATAAGAATTCTTTCTTTTAACATTCCTTCATCAGTTTTTCCTTTTTCCTACAAAAATTTCCTCTAATTTGTTACAAACACAATTACTTAGCTAATTTTAGAACTAATTTGGTAGTCAAATTTTAATTTATTTGGCCAACAGATTTCACTATCCAATGTTAATGAAATTAATTATATTCGAGTCCTTACCCAGCTGGCCTTTGAACAAAATGGTTGTTTAATGCTTAAGGCTGCATTGGGATCCTATTGAAGCTTCATTTCAATGGGAAATAACAACTTTTTTGAACAATCTTGCCGTAGCACATTATTTGGATATCAAATGATGGTGCGATCGCGCCAACATATTCACGCTGTGGAAGAAAAAATCCACTAAAGGTAAAAGGATTCCATGGGATTTTTCAATCCCACTCTAGTCCTTAAAAAAAAAAAAAAAAAAAAAACCTTCATTTCTTTTTTTTGGAATTATAAGGCACATGCCTAGCTTTCTTTCCATTATTTTTTTTATTTTAAACTTTATTTTAAATAAAAATAAATATTATTTTAAAATAATAATGATTATTATTTTATAAATTTATGTAAACATTTTATTATTAGTTTTTTTTTTAAATCTTTTAATATATTATTATTTATATTTATTTTCATATAGTTATTAACAAAATTATTATTTAAAATAAAAATAATGTTAATAACTTTTAATTATTTATTAATTTCAAAATTTTAAAATAATTTAAATTTTTTATTATATATAAATTTGAATTTATTGTCCTTAATGGTTATTTTATCTTTTTACTATAATTCACTTCACCATCATCGCTATTTTTATATCACTAATTTTAATCTCACCGCTCCTATAATCAATCTAAGGGTCCATTTGGATGGGCGATAAGATTGAAAACAACAAGAGAAGTGAGATTAATTACTGTAGTTATGAGATTGGATATTATGATTGAGAGATTAAAATCAATGGTGGAGATATGTGTTTAGATGTAAATGTAGTGGTTTGAGAATGAAAATGACTATTAAAGATATTAAATTAAAATTTGTATGAAATAAAAAAATTAAAATATTTAATATTTATAAAATTATTAAATTTTTTTATATTAAATAATAATTTTCTGACATAATAAAATTTATTTATTATATTAAATCAAAAAATTATTTCATAAATTTTAATTAAAAATAATAAAAAAACAAAATTCAAAAGCATAAAAAAGTTAAGTGTGGTGAGCCACTACGCTCTTTCTCATAAATGAAAGAACGGAGATTGAATGGTGCCATATAAGCATAATTAGATTGCGATTTTATTATCCAAATAGAAAAGCACGATGCAATTGCAACAAAAAGAGCTTTAAATTAATATTGTTAATTTCATTTCAGTATCAATCGTATCGGCTTGTACACTTTAGTTATTCCAAAACATAGTCACTTAAAGATGATTTTTTATACCAAACTTGATACCAGATAATAAGGTTTGTTTTTGTTGGTTTCGATAAATTTCGATGGATTAACTTGTTTTGGCTAGTACATGAATGTGAAATACGTTTTGTAATTTTAACTTACCTTACGTTTTTTTTACTATTTTTAACCTAATAAAAATAAAACTAATTGACAAAATAACCATTGAAAACTAGAATTTTCTATTTCCTACTGTAACTTTTTTTTATACTTTATTTTTTTAAAATCAAAGTTTATAAGTATTTTAATTTTTTTAATAAAACAATTGTATTCTCTCTCTAAAGTTTAACAATTATGAATCCAAGATTAATTTTTTTTCTGTTACATCAAGAGAGTAAAACCTAGTACAAGCAAAGGGAAAAGAGGTAGGCTTGGTTCAAAACCAAGCCCTTGAGGCCTTTAACCACTAGGCTAAAGGCTTGAGAACGATTATTTTTTTTTCATTTCTTTGTTTTTATCTTAATATTTACATGAAAAATAAAAATACTCATTTAAATATCATAAGATCAGATTAAATGTTTAAAAATATCATGATAAATTAATGATATTATTTCTTATACTTTTAAACTTATTTATTTGATTTTTGGAGATATTGCATATTTATTTTGCAAATTATTAGTAGTACTATTATATACAAGTTCATATATATTTATAAATATATTTGTACTAAATCTAAAAATCTAAAATAATATGCCAAAACAACTAATACAAACATATATAATTTTTTTTAAAAAAATCAAAATGTTGTTCGATATAGTATTAATAACTTTGGTTTAAATACGCTGGACAATCAATGATTCATTTCAAATGGGGCCTAAGTTAATTTGACCATGTTCTCTATAAATTAGAGATTAGCAAAGTGTATAAATGTTTGCTCTTTGGTTTTTGCTAAGTTGCACTTGCATCATACATGCACTACTGCTTTTTTTACTTAAACCTTTATATCCTAAATAAACTTCTTTTAAATATCACTATCAGAAATATGACTTTTACCAACAGAATTACCGATTAAAAAATTTTGTTACTATTTGGTAATACCTTTCCATCGGTAATTACTGACAAAATTTATTGACATAATTTTTCCTTCTGAAAAAATTTCATCGATAAAATTAAAAAAATTCTATCTATAATCCATTGCTAAAAAGTCAATTTTATCAATCATAAAATCTGTTGGTAATTCGTCGATAATTGACCAAAATTGGTCACTAAATAATGATTTTTTGTTGGTAATTCGTCGGTAAAATTATAATGTTATCTATAATTTGATTAATTTCATTTATAATTATTTAAGAAACCTATAAATTAAATTTAAAACATATGCAATTATTTAAAAAGCTTATTATTTCTATTATTATTAATAAAAATAAAAAATTCACATATCAAAAAGCAGATTCATGAATTAATACATCTTCATTATGCATTAATGCTCGATAAATTCAACAAATCTCCATTTGTCGCTTATTAATTCAAAAAATTCAAGGATAAACATTGAAACTAGCTAAAGACAATATTAAAAGAGTGATATGAATTTCCCATCCTAGAGAAAGATCACCTCATTTCCTATGTGTGATCATAAAAGTCCCAAGAAAGTACCATTCTCTTTCTGCTCATTCCACCTCTCAACTTGTAGCAATTTGAGCAACATCCAAAATATTAAAATCGGGAACACGAGTCTATTGATCAGTAGGAAAAAGTATAGATGAAAAAGTCTATAATTCTCAACATAAAACAATATAGAACATTTGGTGTTAAAAAAATAAAAACACCTATAATTTACTTATGCCCTTAATGCCAGAAGGTAATTTATTTCTTATTTACAATTATTTGTTATGCATTACATAAAACCATAAATTATGTGACAAGCTTTTTGAATGATGCCATGACATATTTAAAGAATACTTATGCTTGTGAACAATAGAAGTTGGTACTAGAAGCCAAAAAATAAGCACATGATAATAAAGCTTACATAAAATATACTTATATACAACATAAATTCCATTGCAATAAGACAAACTCTCGTTTACTTATGATGATATAAAAAACTAGATATACTTAACCATTCACCATGACAAAAGATAGATCGTATCTAGCAAATCTCTAAAATTCATTAAACTCTTCACCCTTTGTTTGAATAAGGCAAATTTGTGGCAGCCAACAAGCTTCCATGAAAAACAGACAAGAAAACTTATTTTAGTTTCAAAATGCCACAATCAGGGTATCTGAAAATTCTCATGAAAAAATCAAAGTATCATCTGATTTATAGTTCACAAACATGACACAACCTCTAAAGATGTTTATAAAAAGTCTTAACCCAAGCCTTAAACTTGGTATGTGTCCAATTATCAGAGCTTAGTTGGAAGCTTAAGTAGGCTTTATCATTTGTTTTAGAATAATACTTTAGGTTAATTTGTGTGAAAATTATAGAGCCTTATCTCATTTTGATTTCTAGCTTTTTAAGTAGGAAGGACATTTTTTAAATTGGTATCAACATTTGAATTCAAGTTCATTAGTTTGTTAAATGGTTAGCTTCCTAATCAGAGTTTCAAGTATCTATTAAAGTACTAATTGCATTAGTAGTGCTAGGATTCTATTTGTAATCTTTTTATTGAAAGTTAGGCTTACTGTGAGAAAATTTTTAGCATTATTTTTCTAGTGATTGTTTGATAAAATCAACCTCTGGTGTGATTCTAAAGGCTAAAGCTTAGATGATTTTCTTCTTATTATTTTGCTATGCTGTTTACATTTACAACCAGCCATAGATTAACCTCTTTAAACCTAAGTATTTTCATTTATCAAACTCTAAAACTATAAAGTTCCCCACCAAACTATTAATTAATGTCCATAGACATGGTTCACAATACTAGAATGGACTGAGAACAAGAAAGCATCCCAACATCACAACTTTCCTAAATCATAGATGATCTAAGAAATACAAGTAACTTTATTAAGTTATTAAAAGAGGACAAGCTAACTATTTGATTTTTCTTATATACATTCAAGGTTAAAAATCAAAATAGAAAAAAAAAACCAAGAAATATATTAAAATTAAAACACTCTACTCTTAAACTTGACTTTTTGCTTTTACATCCTAATTGCCCTTTAGATAATACTTTAAATGGCATAAGTCCACTATCGTACTCTGATATTCTTCAACTACTTTAGAATTTATGATCCTAATGGCATAATGCTTAGTATAGTACAGCTTTTGATGTTATCATATGTTGCTCTATATATATGCAAGAATATAATCTCTCAAGTGTCTTTATTAGTTAGCTTGCAACACATCAATTCATAATTACTATAAAGTGAACATTATGCTTTGACCTTGATAACAAGATACCTTTACCCTGAACCTTATCATTCATAGAATAAAGGCGAAAAAGGTTTGCAGATACAAGCTTTCATATAATATAAATATTGAATATTAAAGTTTCCTTTCAAATTAAGGTACTAAATTCACATATAACATGAATAAGACTTATGTTTTTCACTAAAGTAGTAAACTTTCAAATTCTTCACATCAAATGACTCCCAAAGTTGATAGTATTCCCTTTTTTATTCAAGCATTTGCAAGCAATGAAAAATTCACGAGTAAAACCTAGAAATTTAATAAAATAGAGTATTTTTATTAATGAATGGAAGGAAAGATTCAATTCCTTAGTATATATGCATTTATTGTTAAGTTTAATGGTTATATCAAGTAATTTTTATTTAATTATTAATTAATGCTTATAATTATTTAATGAAAATATTAACCCAATTAGTACTTTGAAGCATTTGACTTTGGAAAATTAAACCAAATAGACCATTTCTATGTCATCATTCAGCCATAATTTCTTTCTATCTTCTTGTCCATATTTACATAGACATTACTTCAAGAAAACTTAGACAATTGCATAATTAAGCTTCTACTAGATACTACTTCGAGAAAGCTTAGAAAATTGCGTAATTAAGCTTTCGCTTCAAATCAAGTTCTACCATTTAAGAAATATCTTGCAAAAAGCTTCTGTTGTCAGTAAATTTTTTTTTCAATTGAATGCCCTAACTATACCTTATTTGTATCAAAATCAATAAGCCAAGCAATAAAACTATAACTTGATAGAGAAGATAAGTTCCAAACAAGCTAAAGTGTCGGGGGTCATGAGTAGTTGCTAGCGACAATCATGGGGTCACGGGTAGTCACGAGTTGAAGGGTTCATGGGCTTACAGCCTCACATGCTCAAGGGCTTAAAGGGTCATGGCCTCATGGGCTCAAGGGCGACGAGGAGAGGGCGGCAAGGCATGGGCCAGCAGCGTGGATCCAAAAAAGGATAGGAGAGCAGAGAGGAGAGGAAGAGGGGGAAAGAGAGAGAAAGAAAGTTAGGGATTGAAATCAAGGAAGAAAAGAAATGAGAAAGGGAATTTTCAAATTTAAATGACCTTTATCGATGAATTTAAATGATCTTTATAAACAAAAAATCCCTCAATAATTCAATGTTTTTTTTAATTTTTAACAACAGATTACCGATAAAATTCGTCGATAATTCAAACTTTTAGCGACGAATTATATTGGTAATCCGTCGCTAATAAAAAATTTCCCTTCCTTTTTAATTCAAAAAGTATGTTAATTTTTTTAAAAAAATCAAAATTTTTTTGTAGATGGAAAAAATTTGTTAATAAGTCATCGATATAAGTTTTAGCAATGGATTACCAGCAGATTATTTCTATTGGTAAAAAATGTGCCAATTGCCTATTTTTCCCACGACAGATTCACTTACAGAATATCGATGAATATTTTTGTCAGTAGTTCATCAATAAACCGTCAGTGAAGAATTTTTAATTTTTTTTCCATTACTAAATTGTTAGAAATTCTTCGATAATTACCGATGAAAAAAGTCCATCAGTATTGCTCTTATTTCTGGTAGTGTATATAGAAAATCCACACTACTCCCAAATGCGACATGCACCTGTATATATATATATAGTACTCTAAACTAGTTTCGTAGAGCACTCATGTGGTCTATTGGGGGTCTTTTTAGTTTTTCATATACAGCAATCCACCTATATATAATTAAGTGAAATACCGGCAGGCACTCGAGAAGAGACTACATTTTTTTGGAGATCAGTAGAATCCTTAAAGTTAATTAATACTGGTTTTTTTCATTAGTCTTAAATCTGAAATTTCTCAACCAACATTTTTAAGGAAAGAAAAAAAAAACAAAAACCTGCCAAATGCCAATTGCCTTCTTACTTTAATTGGTCGATCACTTTTGATGACCTGCTGGTGGTGGTGATCAACAGCACCTTTGATAGAGTGATCGATGTTCAGGTCCTCCCACATTCTATGGCCATAGGGTGGTGACAGGTGAGCCTGCACATTTTTTACATTAACTGCTTACCTTTTGACCTCGTTCATCTTTACTTTTCGAAGACTACATATATAATTAAATTATAATAGGAAAACATGCTCACCTCCACGCACATGAAACGGTGTCCACTTTAGCTGGAGGGCACTTTGTTTTTGAACGTTTATTTATGTACTATAAAAGATCAACGATAGTCTTTTCTTAATGTGATCAATTGGATTGGTCTACATGTCTCGTTTGGTTGATTTGGTTGGACTTGGGAGCACGCACCTGCAATAAGGAGTAGGGTATAAGCTAGATCCTTTTGAGTTAGGGAGGGTCAACTCCAGCGGAGAACTCAGTAAAAAGAGGCAGGGTCCCTCCACGACTGAAAACGATCGGTCTGCAGTCCTCCGTCTAGTGTTTCGTGGATTGACTTCCACCCTTGCCAAAGTCTTCGCTCTACCCTACCACATTAAAAGATATAAAATGAAAACTATTTGGCTTTCCTAGCTGTTTCAGCCAAATGCAAGCCTTTTTCTCAATATATAGCTTCCTATGAGCTATATAGAAGTGTAACTTATATTTTCATTCCAGTACGTCCCATGTACCTTGCAATAGATCATATAATCATATTTGAAAAACACTTCAGCTTTACTTTGTAGGAAGAGTGAAAAAGGATCAAGATGAAAATTTTGGTAATATAACAATTAAGCTATAAAATATAAAAGTAATTATGAATTAATATTAGATCAATAAAATATTTATTATTACTTTTTTTTTTATTTTTCTTACCAAGCAAAACATTCAAACTGCAACACAAACAAAACATATGTATTGATATATAGTAGTATTTCATATACCCTCAATTAAAAATGTAACTGTATCATATAGATATAAGTGGCATATTTTAAAGTACTTTTGCGTTAAAAGATGTACTGCCATGCGAAAGTAACAATATAATGCTTTGATGCGTATTCTTTTTTGATATTACCAATTCAATTCTTCATAATAAATAATTATTGGTTGGAGTCGGCGGAAAGTTTTTATCTGTTGCTGTCAAGAAAGGACTCTCACCCACCATTGATGATTGATTATTATAGAGGACTCCTTGTAGAAAATATATAAATGCAGCATCCCAATTCCCATGCGATGCCACCAACTTGTTAAGGATGGATGGAGGAGATTTAAAGACTTGGTTTTTAACACTTTTCAAATATTTGAACACTAATTATATGTTACTACCATGTGTTACCACGTGTTTTCGCAGCTGACAGATGAATCTTATGTTAAGTGCATGATCATTGTCCAATCAAAAACAGCTTTGTAATCTAATCACTTGTGCCAAGTGGCTTCCACTATCCTTTTCTCTTTCCAACAGGACATGAGTATGTCACGGGCTTTTTTGTCCAACGTGGCTACAGACTGTTGGGAGCGTAACGGCGTCCTAAGGCAGACGCACTGATGTTAATGACGGCGTTAGCTACTCCGTCTGCACAGCGAAGCACATCACGGTCACAATATCCAACGTGTAGGGTCTTGTGTGGGTCCCAGGCCGGAATACCACATGTAAAGACAACGTCGATTTGGCCAAGAACGAGACAAAAGTGTGTGAGACGCCGAAAAGAACGTGATCTTCACACGCGTGGAAAAAGGTGACCCTTCTTCGAAGTCCACACTGTCCACTGCCATATTAGATTCCATTTATTTTATAAAAAATATTTTCAAAAAATATTTTTATTTTTAAATGTTTGTTCGATAGAAAATGAATTGATTGAAAGAAAATAATGTTTTGGCCAATGAAAATGAGAAAATTTTTTAAAAAATTATCTTTTTCTTTTGAAAAAGTAAGATAATTTAAAAAAATTATTTATAAGTAAAATTATTTATCAATGTATTTGAATGCAATTTTATTTAAGTCAAACTTTGTACATAATTTTTTTAAACTCAAATTTAATTTAATCTTATCTAAAATATTATTATATTAATAAATAATTTTTTATTTAATTTTACTTAAAAAAATAAAATATTGATATTAAAAGTCTTTAATATTTTAATTTTAAATGATTTTATAATTTTACTCAAGTAAGACTTTAAATATAATTTGATTCGATTTAAAATATTATTATATTAATAAAATAAATTATTTAAATTTAAATAAAATATTAAAATATTAACATTAAAAGTCTTTTGATATTTCAATTTTAAATATTTTTATTTTGTATTTTATTAAATATAAATATTTTAATATTTCAATAATAAATAGTATTATATTATTATTTTAATAATAAATAATAACATATATAATAATATTTTTATTATTTTAATAATTAATGCTAAATAATAGAATAATATTTTTTTAATATGAATATTTTTAATAATTTCTTATTATTTTTAGTTTAAAATAAATAATTTTTATTTTTATTTATTAAGGTATTTATATTACTATTTTAATAATAAATACAAATAAAAATATTTTTGTTATGATTTAATAATAGATACTCTCAATATAAAATATAAATATTTTAATAACAAATATTACTATTTTAATATTAATAAAAATAATATTTTAACAATAATAATATGATTTTAAATATTTTAAAATATTAATATGAAGAATAATAAATAGTTTTATTTTAAGTATTTTTTATATTAATATAATATTAAATATTAAATATTATTATTAAAATATAATTATTTTTTAATATTAATAATGTTAATAATAAATAATTTCAATATATTTAAATAATAAATATATTTTAATATTTTAATAATTATATTAATATTATTTAAAAAAAACAGACTTTCTAAAAAATAATCAAACAATAAAACATATTTTTTATTAACTTATTTAAATAACAAAAAATGTAAATATTTTTTTAAAAAATTTTAAAAATATCAATTTCTACAAAATAAAGGAACCTTATTATTAACAATAGTAACGAGTAATGAGCAATGAATTGATTCACTTTCCATTAATTCACTTTAATTAATTAATTAATTAATCGAACAAACCATTTCGATTTACCAATGAATCCTCCTTCCCGATTCATTTTAAAATGACAAAACTGCCACTAATGCTGTCTAAAAACATAAAATACCATTCCTATAGTAGTTTTTTTTCTTATTAATTATTATTATGAAATTCCTAGTAGTTTTAGGAGTAATAAATTAGGAGGAAGCATATACCACACACAGAGATATATATTATATAGGAGAATAGCTAAACTAAAACAACTTTCCCTTCTACAAACTGCTAATATAATTAGTAGAATAACAAAAACACATACAATTAAAGTGAAAACTTGCTAGTTGCAGTCAACATGTCAAGTATTTTTCTTTTTACCCTAAAGTTCTCATGATTTTGTTTATAATAAACATATTGCAAATATAAAGTTAAATCTTTGCATTTATATTATAACGTATCTTTATAGATTTTCACCGTAAAAAGAATTAGAATTATACAATCTCTTCTTGTTGTTACTAAGATGTGTCCGTCAAACCTAATGCTTTTGACAAAACCAAGGTCAATCCGAACTCAAAATTAGACATAAAAAAAAAAAAAAAAGGAATTTCTCAATGCCCAAAAAGGGTATTATCGTCAACGAAATCCAGTCAATGGTTAATTCATCACATGAGTCAGAACAGTAAACAGAAAACAGACAAAATCAAAATGAAGACCCAACCAAGAACCAGCAATCTCTCCTCTCTTATCTTGGCACAAAGAAATTAAGAAAAGAAAAAGGCTTAGATAATTGCATTAGAGTTAATCGTGATAATGAAATTTTTTAATTTTATAAGTGAAATTAATAAAATAATATATATTTTTTAGGTAATGTTTGATATTTTTTATAAAATTATTATTGTAATGTAATTATTAAAGTGATTTTATTATCAAATTGATTTTAAACTCATGATTCAAAATCATTTTATTTGATTAATAATGATTAATTATTAGAAATTAAGTATCACTGTATTTGATATTATTAAAAATATAATATTATTTTATTTAAAAGTATGAAAATAATCATAAATATTGTAATAGTTACACAAATTAATAATTTATTAATATTTAAAGATAATAATTTATAAAATAATAGTAATATTTAATTTATAATAAAATATAATTAAATTAATAACTATATTTATTGATAAAAAAATTGATTTTTATAATGTAAATTATCTAAAATATATTTGAATTAGAAAATAAAATCAATCTATAAATTCATTATAAAAGGAAAATAAAAAATTTATCCTGCATATAAAATATTAAAAAAGTAAAATAATACCAAATTATTTTGAATTTGTTATAATGATTATTAGCTTAAAAATATAAAAATTTATAATATAAAATAATTATAATTTTAAGATGCAATAAAATTTTAATTAATATATTAAATGGTTAAAATCGATTCTTGTTAATTTTACATATTATTTTATTTCGGTGATAAAAGTTTCTCACATTTTTGTATGAAAATTAAATCATTTTTCAAGGTAACGATATGATTATTCTAAGTGATTTAAGACCACCTCATGTAGAATCATTGAATGCTTATCAATCATAATGATTTAATCACTATGTATAAATTATCATAATTTTTAGAATAATTAGTTTTAAACTCGTGTAATGCACAAAATTATATTCATATATAAATAAATCTTATATAAATATAAATTTTTTAAAATGATAATATAAGTTATGAAGTTTATAAGCAACTCATAAGTTATATAATCAGTTTTATTTAAATTTATATATTTCAATATAATAAAGTAAATTAATTATATATTGAATATATTTATGCAATTATCATCAATTATAAAGAAAACTCAAACTATAATTTCGTAAATCCAAATAATTTCTAAACAAAAAACAATAATATTTTCAATTTAAAGAAATTAAAAATTTTATCCTTAATATCAATCTCGCATACAAACTTTTTTCATGGGAAGATTCTTCCATAAATTGTTGTTGAAACAAAGATGCAACAATTGATTCTCTAATATTCCTTGCTATCTTTGAAGTATGTGTCATTTTACTTGATAAACCAATAAATTTCACAGATAAAGGTGAAGAGATAAATAAAATAGTAATCTATAATTTGACAATAGTTAAGTTATAATATAAAACTATATAACTTTATAACAAACATAATCATTGTAATAATCTTATACATACTTCTTCCAATAATTTTTTTCATTCAAGCTTATGATCAAAATTATACACTTTATTCACTGTAAGTTTGATACTACTTGTTTCAAGATTATACTTGATTGTCCTTATCTTGAACATACACATTTTACCTATGAAGTCTTCAAATATCTCTTAGATTTTATAATCTCCATTTTCTTAAATTATAAGTATAAATATATCATTCAATTAATTTAAATATTAAATAATATTAAAATAATTTTTAACTCAATATCTTAACAGATATTTCATAAAGATCGTTAATATCTCTATTAATTAAATCATTAGCTTCTATATTGAACAATATAAACATCGCCCTTTCAGAATTATTATTTACTTCAATATTCAACTTATACCTATAAAAATGCAAAATTCTACAATTATAAATAAATATAATAATTTAAAATTTTTTTTATTATCATCATGGAATAATAATTTTTTTTATGTATCAAATATAAAAAATATAAATATTAATTACTTTGGAGTTGGATTAGGGTACACCCACATGACATATAGTACTAATAAAAAATGGTATCAACTTTCATGATAGTGAGTCTACTGGTAAAAGACTTTCCTTATATATACCCAATTATCTTTAAATCAATCATCAACAAAAAAAATTAAAAAAAGCTAATTTCATAGTTAAAGAAATATAAAAATATAAATATAAAAAGAGAATAACTTTTCAGCAGTACAGACCAAAAAACGATGCGAAATAAAACTCAAAGAGAAAATTGAAATATAGTTGAGTAGTGATCAAAAGATATAAAATTAGTGAAAAGTGATTAAAGATGCATTATGCTTAACCTAGAGCTGCTTATACAAAATATGTGTTGTAGGTTAATTAATAAGATAATTTTAAATTATAAAAGTTAATATTGAAATAATGAAAATTGTAAGTGAATAATGGTAAGTTGATTGATATTGAAATATTTTATTATGCCATTAACATTTACATATCCCTTAATTTAGAACACTAAAACAAATTAAATTTTTTGTATTTAATAATGACACTAAAACATATTAAATTTTAATTAAATCAATGTGCATTAATATATAGATTTTAAAATTATAAAACGTTACTAATGAAATCAAATGAAATTCATGTGCATTACTATTTTATCAAATGTGCATTAATATTTTACTAACTGAAATCATATTTAATGAAATATAAATCTATCAATCAAATATAAATTAATAAAATATTTTATCCCATTAATTTAGTTACGAAGAATTAATTTAATGTATTTGCTTTCTATATTTACACATGAAATACATCAATTACTTAAATAGATACTATATTTAATCAAATATAAATATATCAAATAATTGATTAGAGAAGTAATTATTTTATAATTATAATTGTAGTATTTATTAAATTATTAATTATATATTGATTGATTTAATTTGTCAAATTAAGAAAATTTTAAATTTTTAATAGTTTTAATATGAATTGAATTGAGAATGATTTAAAATTAATAGTAAAAACATAAATATAGTTAATTAATAAGATAACTTTAAATTATGAAAATTAATATTGAAATAATAAAAATTATGAGTGAATAATGGTTTAACAATGATAAATTGATTGATATTGAAATATTTTATTCTGCCATTAACATTTACAAATCCCTTAATTTAGAACAATAAAACAAATTAGATTTGTTATATTTAATAATGGTAATAAAACAAATTAAATTTTAATTAAATCAATGTGTATTAATATCAAATAATAAAATTATAAAACGTTATAAATAAAAACAAATAAAATCAACGTGCATTAATATTTTATTGAATGAAATCATATTTAATGAAAAATAAATGTATCAATCAAATATAAATTAATAAAAATATTTTATGTCATTAATTTAATTATGAAAAATTAATTTGATATATTTGCTTTATATATTTACTCATGAAATGCATCATGAAATACATTAATTACTCAAATGGATACAATATCTAATCAAATTTAAATGTATTAAATAATTGATTAGAGAATTAACTATTTTATAATTGTAATTGTAATATTTATTAATTTATTAATTATATATTGATTAATTTAATTTATCAAATTAAAATTTTTTTAAAAATTTAATACTTTTAATATGAATTGAATTGAAAGTGATTTAAAGTTAATAATAAAAATAAAAATATAATTAATTTAATTTTTGAATTATTTTTAAATTAAAAGTATATTAAATAAAATAAAATTTATTTATTAAATGTTACATAACGATTTTTAAGACCGTTCACAAGCTAACATTTTAAGTCGTCCACATAAAATTTCTTTTTTTATTTTTATCAAAAGTTTTAATTCTTATATATTTATATAAGATATAACATTACCTTATAACAAACACTATCTTAAAATGTATTTTAAAAAAATAAAAAAACTAGTTAAAAAACAAATGAAACTTGTGTGTCACATTAATTCTACTTATAAAATTAAAAAATTTTAATGACATTATATCAAATAATTTCCCCGTTTCATTATTCCCAAATCCTGATCTCATTTTTGGTAAAAAAAAAAAAAATTATCGTTACCTACCAAACAAAAGCAAGGCCATTTCTGTCATTGCATATGTAATCTCTCTCTCCCAAGTCCCAAGGCCAGACTTCCATCACAAAGCAGGAGCAGTGCATTGTGCCTTATATAAACCACCTGTTTATCATCAATTTTTTCAACATAATACCTAACTTTAGAGCTTGAGACTTAGACTTCACTTCTCTTCTAATCTTGTTAAACTACAGATAAGAGTATACTCAACAACTCTACTTACCACTGTGTCTCTCTTTAATCTTTCCTGCTTCAATGGCCAGCAAGACCCTCACAGATCCAGAGAAACCAAATGCGGCTGCCACCGAGGATGAAGAGAGGACGCCGGTGGAGGAGGTGGCGTTGGTCGTTCCCGAAACAGATGACCCTACTCTGCCAGTCATGACCTTTCGTGCTTGGTTTCTTGGTTTGACATCATGCGCGCTGCTTATCTTTCTTAACACTTTCTTCACCTACCGTACGCAACCACTCACCATCTCTGCAATCCTCATGCAAATCTCTGTCTTGCCCATTGGCAAGTTCATGGCTAGGACTCTGCCAACCACGGAGTACAGTCTTCTTGGATGGCGCTTTAGCTTGAATCCTGGGCCCTTCAACATGAAGGAGCATGTCATTATCACCATCTTTGCCAATTGTGGGGTGTCTTTTGGTGGAGGTGATGCTTATTCCATTGGTGCCATTACTGTCATGAAGGCTTATTATAAACAGAGCTTGAATTTTCTCTGCGGCCTCCTTATTGTCTTGACTACTCAGGTTTTTCATTGACACTCCTTTTGCTACTACTTTTTTTAGTTTGACCCTTCCTTATTAATATTGAATCTCGGGTCTTCTCGCTTTCTTTTTAAGTTATTTTATTGTTCTTATGGTTTTAAAAACTGCAGCACATAGCAAGAACGATATTTTAAATTAGTTTTATTAACTGAATCTTTGACTGATGACAGTGATAAGATTATCTGAAACTTGCATCGAGAACTGAAATTAATACTACTACTACTACTACTACAATTTTGGAGAAGATATATATATATATATATATATATATATGTATATATGTATACGGCTCATTGCACATTTCAGTCGAATTATAAGTGTTCCCTTTTGGAATTTGGGGGGGGGGGGGGGTGAATTCAGTTTTTCCCCTCTCAATTTATACTTCTCATGGGGCAGAGCAGATAGAGAAAGTGCTAATTGCCGGGCATCTGAATTGCTTAAGATTTCTGGACCGTGTCTCACAATCAAATGACCATCTATCTGGCAGTTTCAAGTTTCAACTACTATAAATTTAGTGTATTTGGTTCATCTAATAGTAATATTCTTGATCATGATATGCAGATTTTGGGGTATGGATGGGCTGGTATGCTTCGGAGGTACCTGGTTGATCCTGCAGAAATGTGGTGGCCTTCAAACCTGGCTCAGGTTTCTTTGTTTCGGTCCGTCTTTTACTCCATTACCTTCTTTTACCTTTCGTTATCATGATTTTCTAATTGGTCGGTAGGAAATTTCTTAGAATGCAAAAAGAAAAAGTTATACGTTTAGAATCTTAGACTTTTCGTTCACTGGGTCCCAAGATAACAGAAACCTCTCCTTTTTTCAGTGCACAAGCAAAATTATGTCAATTACTTGAGTTAGTCTAGGAAGATTTAACTACATAATGGATAGACGTTGATTTTTGTTCTTTCCATACGGATCTTCTTAGCCCCAAATGGATGGTATTATTTATTGGTGACAACTGGTTTATTCTTTTATAAGTTTGAATTCTACTGCTGCTCAAACATTCTATTTAGAAGATAAACAAAAAGCTCTTGAAATATGATATCAAATGCATAAATAAACAGCGGAAGCATCCGAGACTTTGAATTTGGTTAAATGAATAAGCTGATATGTACGAGCAGCAATCAATGACAAGAATGCAACTGTGCCATTATCCCCCTTATTTTTTTAATGGAAAAAGGTTTCTTATATACATATCACATAACAATATGCATGTTCACTGGAGGCTTATCATGATATTCTATCCGAGGACATTAGGCATAAATCATACAAGAAGAGTATATAGGTATTGACAACTGGATGCTACAGAATTCACCCATTTTGGTTGCATTATGATTAGGATTTTGCGTTTGATTATATTCCGGCGATCATGGATAAAGGTAGCCTTTGTGAGAAAGAGTTCATTAAGAATATGTTATACCTAGTTTTATTTTTATTTCCATCAAGCTAAATTTGAGCATCTCAATCAATATGTAGTTTTTGATTCTTAACTTTTTTGTTGCAGAGCACTCCATGAAAAGGACCCGAAAATGAAAGGATTGACTCGAATGCAATTTTTTCTTGCTGCACTGGTGGCAAGCTTCGCTTATTATGCTCTGCCAGGCTATTTATTCCCAATCTTAACATTCTTCTCATGGGTTTGTTGGGTGTGGCCCCATGGTATCACAGCTCAGCAAATCGGGTCTGGATACCATGGACTTGGCATTGGTGCCTTCACCCTTGATTGGGCTGGGATCTCAGCTTATCATGGCAGTCCACTGGTTACGCCCTGGTCCTCAATTCTCAACGTGGGGATAGGCTTTGTCATGTTTATCTACATCATTGTCCCTGTGTGTTACTGGAAGTTTAACACTTTCGACGCTCAAAGATTCCCAATATTCTCTAATCAGCTGTTTACTTCCAGTGGGCATAAATATGATACAACTAAGATCTTGACACCGCAGTATGATCTAAATGTTTCTGCTTATAACAGTTATAGCAAACTCTATCTTAGCCCTCTTTTTGCCTTATCTATTGGATCGGGATTCGCAAGATTCACAGCAACCCTCACTCATGTGGCATTGTTTCATGGCAGGTACACTTTGTGCTGTTTTAAGACTTTTGAGTAATGTCATCAGTGTTCGTTTTGAATGATGCTTCAGCTTTCTTAACTGTAGTATGTAATTTACTTATTCTTGTAATTGTTTGCTTTAACCTTTTGGAAGAATTTAGAGATTAAACAGAGTCCTCGATTGTGTATGCTTTTGTCATAAAAAATATTGCATTCAGGTCAAATAAATATTCTCGGTTTCTTTTGTCTAGTGATATTCTGAAGCAGAGCAGATCAGCAATGAAGAATGTGAAGTTGGACATCCATGCAAGGCTGATGAAAAGATACAAACAAGTGCCTCAATGGTGGTTTTACATTTTATTGATCGGAAGTATTGCTCTGTCACTCCTGATGTCTTTTGTGTGGAAAGAGGACGTACAGCTGCCATGGTGGGGTATACTCTTTGCCTTTGGTTTGGCTTGGATTGTCACCCTTCCTATTGGAGTCATTCAGGCAACTACCAATCAGGTAAAGTATGCTTGTCTATTGTTGTGACTTACCTGGAATGGACTTGATTATATAGCTTCTAAGAACATTTCTACTTGTGGAACTTTCCAGCAACCTGGATATGACGTTATAGCCCAGTTCATAATTGGTTATATCTTACCCGGAAAGCCCATTGCAAACCTGCTTTTCAAGATTTATGGGCGGATCAGCACAATTCATGCTCTTTCTTTCTTGTCTGACCTCAAACTTGGGCACTACATGAAAATCCCACCACGCTGCATGTACACAGCTCAGGTACCTTCTGCCCATTAGCTTTTTCATTAAGACTTCTAAAGATCTTATACAACTTTTGAAACTTCGTTCTGTAGTATGAAATGATTGAACTTGTTTTTATGTTTCCCAGCTTGTGGGAACTCTAGTTGCAGGTATTGTCAACCTTGGAGTTGCATGGTGGATGTTGGATAGCATTGACAACATCTGTGATGTTGAAGGAAAGCATCCTGAGAGCCAATGGACCTGTCCTAAATACCGAGTCACCTTTGATGCTTCTGTTATTTGGGGCTTAATTGGACCAAAGCGGCTTTTTGGACCTGGAGGGATGTACCGTAACTTAGTGTGGTTGTTCCTCATTGGAGCGGTCTTGCCTGTTCCTGTTTGGATATTGAGCAAAATTTTCCCTGAAAAGAAATGGATTCCCTTGATTAACATACCAGTTATATCTTATGGTTTTGCTGGAATGCCACCTGCAACTCCCACGAATATAGCAAGCTGGCTTATCACTGGAACCATATTCAACTATTTTGTGTTCAAGTATCATAAGCGCTGGTGGCAGAAATATAACTATGTTCTATCTGCAGCATTAGATGCTGGAACTGCTTTCATGGGTGTTTTACTGTTTTTCGCTTTGCAAAATGAGGGCCATAACTTGAAATGGTGGGGCACTGACCTTGATCATTGTCCTCTGGCAACGTGTCCAACAGCGCCAGGTGTCGTGGTTGAAGGATGTCCGGTTTTTAAATAGACCAAATCGACCATGCACATGATGATCGAAGACTTTAAAAGTCAAAGGCGAAACGGTTTAATTTTGAGACAGGAAGGGAAATACTAATGTACTATAGCCGTTACAGACAATTTTATGACCACTTATGTACATGCTTTTTATGTCCTCTCAATTGAAGAGGAGGTAATGCTTTTCTTTGTGCCTAATAGCAGAATTTTGCTTTTTCGTCATATGGCTGTTGATAGCATCTCGTAGATGTTGCTAGATGAATAAGAAGCTATTCCTGCTACATCCGAGAGTTTAAAATAATTGTGCTTTACTTTTCATTTACAATGTCAATACTTGTACACTTGCCGATCCGAAAAGACTGAGAAAGAAGATATATATCTCCAACAGAATAAATTAAAACTGTTATAGGACTGAAACCAAAAACAAAGCAACATTTTGAATTTCTCAGGGATAGGTATAAAGTGGCCATTGGAGATACATACCAGGCATAGGAAAATGGATGCTAGAAAGCAGAGGATGCCTTGATTTTAAGTTTCACCATCAATGGCGTATGTCAAAGCCACCCTGCCCCTAGCCCTGTCTGATTAAAATCTTAAAACCTTTCAGATATTTTCCACTTCTATGTTTGATCAGGGTCCGGTTCTAATTTATGCGGCAACCCAATTTTGAGTGCATGTAGTATCGCTAACTGAGGGGAATTTTAGTCCAAACTCTTCCTAATTTCAATTGCAAGGGACCAAACGAATTAATGCAGGAACACTTAGCATGGATAATTAAAAAAAAAAAAGGCATATTTCTCATAACTTTGCCCAACAAGAACAAGGATAACTATTAATGGATCAATGATCACGAAATATTTCCCTAGGTAAAAATAGAATCTTCAAAGTTTTCATATGGTGACTCCTTCCTAAGCTACTTAATTCATCGACACAACATCAACACTGTGATACTTATATTAACCACACGATCATTGGAGACTACAAGGTCCACATAGTCACCATCTAATACTACCGCTGCACAGGCTTGTAGAGCACCACAGTCACATACTTGGCTAAAAATCGATGAGTTGAACCAAGTGCCACCACAGGTTGGCCACTCTTCCCCTTTTGAATGTAGAGATGATTAAGAATTACATGCTTAGGTCTTGACAGAGGAGGTGGAATCTCCATCTGAGATGCAGGCAGATTAAGCAGTGGCAGTTGTAGGTGTGGAGGAACTAGTGGTGGCTCCTTAGCAAAATCTTCAGCTCCAAGTGGCAAGTCATTATAGCTCGACTCGGGGGACTGAGGAGGTTCAAAACTAGATATACTCTCAAGATCTTCCGGAACATAATCCTGCATTGCATTATTCACAATCAGCATATTTCTAATTAAAGAGTTTGTGAAAGCTATGCATTAGTCAAGGTGATGAAGCAAAGGGAGAAAGAAGACACTAATGCAAGCAAGAATGCACAATAGCACTCCTGCACATCCATGAACTGCAAATGTACATTACAATGCCACTTGTTTAAGAAGTTGATTATACCCAAACCTTTGCAATAAATTAGCAATTTAATAGCATATATAAAACTGAAAGTTACAGCCGAGTGAGAGTTGGTGCTTTTGATCGCATGTAGGACAAAATGCTTTGATGCTTTTGCTCAGCAATAAATGAACTTTAGACCCAACGATAACACCAAGCTTGACAAGCACATGTTATCAGTATCGATAGAAAACACCACCACAGAATGACTTTATTCCAAGCTGAAATTGCTAAGGCCATCAGCAAAGGAAAACATGGATTATAACCATTACAGAAATATGCAGTTTCCCCAAAGCATGAACTTTGATAGAGTTGAATCACAAAAGCAACAGTCCATGTAAAGCTAATTTGAGACAGATAGCTCAATTGAAAGGAGTTCAGAAGAATGGAATTCACTTCATCGGGACAAGAGAGAATATATTCGTGCATGCCAAATAGAAGCACTCATATGCTATGAAAACAAATAGTTGGGAATGCTAAAAACTACAAATACTGAATTCAAAAAATAGTAGAACATATTTACAAGAAAAAAGAGGAAAACATTTACTTGCAAGTCCAAAATGTTGTTAGCATTGCCCATGTCATCTTGTGCCCATGGCAAGTCAGGAGCATACCTCCATTGTCCATCAACAATGAACCTATACTGGTAAACACCTGATGGTAACACTTTCATAATAGTGAAGTCTTTTCCACATCTCTGCAAAGGAATTCTGATCAAGATTGCAAAAAAGTTATATGTCTGACCTGCAGGTACCAGTTCATAAAGAGCTAACTAATTTTCTTTTAATAAAAATGTAGATGGCATTAAATATCTGGAACCTTGTCTTCCAATTATCCCATGACCCCTCAACAGCTACTTCTTTGCCACCATATCCCCATGTAATCATTGTCGGAATTCCCTTCTCAGTGCAGCCATCCTCATATCCTATTGTAGCCTGCAACCATGATTGGCTTGGTGTGTGTATCTCATCAGATCTTTGCAAGGGAACAACTGGAACCTGGGATGAAAGAAGGCAAAATGGATAAAATTGACAGCATTTTTAGAGAAATAGACATCACATGAACTGCACGCATGTTCCAGCTACTAAAATATCGAATGAAAGATTAATATGCATGCTCTTATACTAGCATGCTAGAAAACAGTTAACCACAAAATACATATAGGTTCCTATCTATCTTGCGATGACTCAGAAACAGACCAAAACAAGGAGACTAAGAAAATAACAGATTTGAGAAATCTGCCCATGTGACATGTGACGGGCTTAGGCTTAAGAGAATTAGGGCAGGATTTGGGTTAGGAGAAGAAAAGGGTCATAGGATTTAGGACTAGAAAGGGGAAAGAAGGTGGATGATGAGCAACAAAGTGTTGCTTGGAGTTTCCGAAAAAGGAGCCCGATTATTACATATGGAAAACGGTGGGAAGGCTATGAAGTGTTTAAGGGGATTATTAATAAGAATATTCCTTGTCTTGAAGGATATTTGGACTACTAAAAAGTTAGTAGTTCTAGCAAAAACCAAAACCGAACACCAAAAGAATGATATAAACTCTAAATTCCTAGACTCTGAGCTAAATTATTTAAAAGTCCTTAAATTGCAGATGTTACAAGAAACTAGCTATTGGCCCCTATTGCCTGCACATTAGAACTTCATAAACTGCTAACCAAGGCTGCGTCAAAGACATCAAATAGATTAGGCTAATTTTATCCATCTGAAACCTCCGGCCTAAATTTTACAATAGGAAATTTTTTGACATGCATCAATGCAAAAGTTTACCATTTTCTGCCAGAAAGAGTATAAACAGTAGCATACCCTGATCAATTGACCACGTTTTATGGCCATTCACATGCAAAACAGATATTGTTTAAGCTTATTTCACGGTAAACACATACAATTTCTCATAAGAAGATTTTTCTTTGTTACAACTATGAATTATTGCACAAGTTGAATGAAACCAGCATTGTGACAACCCAATAGCATCCCCTTATATTGACAAACATAGGGATCTCACTCACTAAGACTCTCCACCCAAATTGCAAAAAAAAAAAAAAAAAAAAAGAACGTTCCTGCAACAACACATACCCAAATGGAATTTTTGAAAGGAATTAGATACAACTTTGGAGTGAATTCCCGATAAATTAAGCAACAATTCCATACCCCACGCAACAAAATAAAATCACATTCCGTGAAATCGGAATCCCCAAAAACCAACCGTCGAAAGTAGGAAAAAAATATTTGCTTGTTCTAGTAAAATAAAAATAGGGTACCTGAGGAGTAAACATGAGAGGAGAGTGGGTGGCTGTGGGGCTGTGAGGAGGTGAGTGACCCATAGGTGCAGCCGTAGCTTCGTGAACACTGTTACCTCCTTCATCGTCAAACCCTGATGGGCTGCTATTCCCATCTTCTCTTCCATTGACATTCCCCATTTTTAAATTATTATTATTCTTAATTATTATTTCACTACTGATTATCAATTTAGCACCTTTTTTTTTATACATATAACTAGTTAAGTGCGGTGATTATCCATCAAGAAGAATAAAAGACAAGGCAAAGTTGAGAAAACCCAAATCTCCACCACTCACAGAATCTCACAATTGATTCATGATTCCCCCCTTACGATTGATACCCACACCCATCCCTATTAAAAAAAAAAAAGATGCCCAATTGGGAGAATTTGTAAGGAAAAAAGTAAAAGAAGAAGAATATCCTTTTTGTTAAAAGAAAAATGAGAATTGTCCGACGAGTTTGGAAGGTTAGGAAGGGTTGATGATGTAGTGGGAATTGGGAGGGTGGAATCTGGAATGGGGATGAATGGATGAAGGTTACGTCATCATTTGACAAAGTCTTCTTTTCTCTGTTTTGCTTTTCGTTGGGTTTGGGGGCTACCTATGACATGAGCTTCCCTTCCCCTTGTCTCTCTGTATGTTGCCCAACGCCCAATGCCCAATGCCTAATGCCTGACCAGCTTACTCTTTCCCCCTCCCATCGAGCACGGTTTATATCGTCTCACCTCGGTTTCTTATTCATTCTTTTTTCTCCTATTTATTTATTTATTTATAACAGTAGTAATATTTTTTTTATTGTTTGTTGCATTATATGAGATTTATTTATTTATTTATTCTTAATATAGACTGTGTAGAGGAGAGGCCATATATTTCTCTTCTTTTCTCGATAAGAAAATCTAAATATAATAATTTCAGTTGTTTTATAAAGAAGAGAGAGTTGTAAAGTTTTTGCTCTGTGGAAATTTTAATTTTTTTATGTAATAAAAAATAAGAAGAATTAGGTTACATGTATTAATAAAAAGTGAAATGCTCCTTTTGTCCTATTTATTTATTTATTAAGATATATTAAAATTCTATTTTTTTAATATCTAAAATTTTTATTTTTTATATTTTAAAATTATATTTATTTTTTCATATTAAAAATTATAAAATTTTAATTTTATAAAAACTTTAAAATTTAATATTAAATAAATTAAAATTAAAATTATTTTAAAATTTTCATAAAAATAAATATATAACCAATATTTTAAAATGGAGAGAACAATAAGAATTACTTACCAAATTAAAATTTATCTAAATGGTCTACTCATTTTAATAAGACCGAGATTTGACTAAGCACTTATAATTTTTTTTTCAAAAATTTTGTTTTAGATCTTAATCTCCTTCATAAAAAATAAAATTGTGTAAAATAAAATTTAAAAAAGGTGCTGTGTGCTTTTTATTATGTTTGAAGAATGGGCCCACATTTGCCTAAAAGAAGAAGACCTCTCACCAACATGTGGCCCAACTCATAGCCCCGTTCCATTCCTTCACAGAAAAAGAACAAAAGTAGTGACGGAGAAATTATTGGGTGGAACGGAACCCAGAACCAAACTCCGAGGGTACTACCAGCTACAAGTAACAAGAAACAGAGTTTATTTGTGGCAGCGGGAAATACATCGAGCACGTAGACATAACAGAATAATCATAGCTGATAGCCAACCAATTCCATTACGTAATTCAAAGCGCAAAAAGCAGGCACCCAACGGAAGCAGTACCGTGACTCACCTCTATTTCTTTCTCATTTTAGTGTGCTTCTTTTCTTTTTTTTTTTTTTTTTTAAGTTGAGTTTTATTTATTTAAAAAAAATAGAGGTATGTTACAATACAATTATAGTACAATTATAAATTAGTATATATTTGTTAGAGTGTGTTTTGAATTTCATAATCTCACATCAAAAGTTAAATGAAATTATAAAAATTTAAGTTTATTTTATATCACACATTAAGAATTTAATATATGTATAAAGAATTTTATTTTTATAAATAAGATATTTCAATTTTAATTTGATTATTTTAGATAGTTAGACATCAACAGAATAACTAAGTGAGTAAATTATTAAAATCGTGTAATTGAATTTTGAGTAAAGAGTTTTTGATGAATTTTTTCATTTCAAAAGTCTCACAGTTGTAAAAATTTATTTATTAATGGATTGGATTTAAAGAAGGTAATTTTAAGTTGGATTGAAATAAATATATTTATACGTTCTTATTCTTAATTTGAGCTTGTTATTTTGTGGTGAGTGTTGCATGTAAGTGTTAATTTTTCAAAAAGTAGTATCAGAACGAGGTTTGAAAAGAATAAAGGCAAGCTTGAGAGATCGTGAAGTAAATATTTTAAGATGTTTGAAAAATGTATGTCTAGTATGCTTATACTTAAGTTTGAGATTCTATTATTTGATGAAAAGAGTACTTTTATATTATGGCAAAGTACGATTCAAGATCTCTTAGTACAATAAGAGTTAGATCAAACATTAAAGAGTAGTAAGCCTAAAGGAATGTTTTACAATAATTGAAATAGAATTTAGAAAAAAATGGTTAACACTATTAGATTGGTGTTAACCCCAAAGGTAAAGTACAATGTATTAACTGAGAGTACTTCAAAGATTTTATGGGGTAAGCTTGAAGGTATTTATGCTTCAAAGTCATTGACTAACATATTATGTTTAAAGATGGATTTGCATTATCTGAAGATGAAAAAAAGTGCGAGTTTTCATAATCACCTGAATAAGTTTAATAGATTGATTTCTCAATTGCTGACGATTTTGTTGATGAGTTAGAAGATAAAGAGAATGCTTTAATTTTGCTGTCATCTTTGCCCAAGTCCAATAGACCTTTAATTCAAACTTTGTTAATGGATAGGTCTACTTTGAACTTGGATAATGTGACTGTCTTGTTGCGTAAGAATAAAATGTTTATAGAAAAATAAAACTCATTACCTGGAGGGAGTATACTAGTTGTAAAGGGTTTTAATCAAGAGAGGACTCAAAAAAGTATTGATGAATCAAGAAGAAAATCCAAGTCAAGAGACAAAGATTACAATGATATAAAATGTTATTATTATGGTGAAAAAAGGATATATCTAAATGCACTGCATAAAGCTGAGAAGGGATATGGTTGCTTTAAAAAAGGTGAATGATGAAAAAAAATTGAATAAAAGAAAGAGTGATACTATTACTGTTATGTTTAATGATGATAATGTCGTTTTGATAATTTGTGTGGATGAGACTCAAACTTTGAAAGGTGACAAAAGTTGAGTTTTAGATTCAATTGCTACAGTTCATGCCTGCAATGATAAGAGTTGTTTTGTGAAGTTGAAAGAGAATGAAAAGTATGATGATATTGTGGTTGACAATAATAAAAAGGTGTAGATTCAAGACATTGGGAGTGTTTACCTTAGATCTCACAATAGTGTTGTTAGGATACTTCGTCTTGTAAAGTATATACCAAGTTATAGCTATAATTTGATTGCTTTGGATGAGTTAGCTTCTCGGGGATACATGTATTATGGTAATAATAATTGGTTGAATGTGCACAAGAATGGTAATGTGATCCACAAGGTAATAGGATCAAAATTACTTGTACATGTTTGATGGAGGTTCAGTTGCTAGGATTTCTTTGACGAAGAAAAAGAAAAAGGGCAAGTATATTAGCTTTACAGATACCGTTGAAGTGTTTGAAGATTTAAGTTAAAAGAGGATTTATTGGAGTTTGGCTTGAATCTCATAATCCTACATCGAAAGTTAAATAATGTTATAATGGTTTGAGCTTGTCTTGTATCTTACATTAGGAATTTAGTAAAGGTATAAGAGGTTTCACCGTTATAAATAAGATGTTTTGATTATAGTTTGATAATCCCAAATAGTTAGATACTAAAAGAATATCTAAGTGAGTAGGTTATTAAAAATGTGTAATTGAGTTTTGAGTTAAGTTTTAATTAATAAGTTTTAGGTAACTTTTCTCATTCCAAAAGTCTCACAATTGTAAAGATTTATTTGGTAGTGGATTAGGTTTGGAGTAGGCCATTTTAAGTCGGATCAAAACAAGTATATTTATGTGTTTTTATTCTTGATTTGAACTTATTATTTTGTGTGTGGGTGCTATGTATGTGTGTTGATTTTTCAACAATACGAACATTTACTATTTACGTAGCAGTTAATATATTAATATTAATATTTCAAGTAGAACACAAATTCTTATTCATTGAGTTAGCAACAATCAAATGCAAGCCTTTTAATTGATTATTGATAGCATCTTGTATTCTAGCAAATAAATCTCATGGTTCATCTATTCGTATCATATAAAATACTGAAATTTATATATTCATATCATATTTTATATGAAAATTACGCATCATAATTCATGTTGACATGAAAACATGAAATATATTTTTTTAATTTTGTTAAACACATATACTTATTACTAAAATTTTAAGCCATGTCACTTTTATATCCTATTTTTGTATCATATCACTGTGTTATATTTTAGATTATCAAATTTACTAGCAAATACCTATTTAATTGTCTTTTTTTCATCCTTGTATAATCTATGGTTCTTTTCTTTTCATGCTTGATATATACAAGCACTCCAAGTAATTTGTAAGATGACTGATGTCATAACATTCAGATATGAGAACCTGCTCATTAGACACAAAAATTATAAAATTACCACCAATATTTTTTATCTAGGTATGATTGACTACCCATGTGAATCTATCCTTTTTAAAGTTGTCCTAAGCTTAAACTAAGGATACCTAAAAATAATAGATTTTGATATATATCAACAAAACTAAATTCAAGAGTCGATTACGTGTAAGGAAAGTATTAACAACATATTATGCCCACAATTAGTACTAAATTAATCACATATTATCTTGTTTAAGCCTTAATCAAAGATTTCTTTTATTAATTTTGATATTTAAATATTGAAAAAAGGTCTTCAAGCTTTCACCAAAAAAATTTTTTCCTCACCTCAAAAGTATTTAATATAAACTCATTTTTTACTTGAAAAGGCTCCGTCGTCTAATTTATTAAATATCTCATTAAATTCCTATCCTAATTTTTTTTATTTATTTACACAATATTGTTATATAGAAGTTCTATTAATATGTCATAGAATATATCATGCAATAATGTTGTAATCAAAACATGCAAATAAATCATATAACAATAAAATCATGCAAATAAAAAATATGATGGTATAATGTTATAATCAAAACAATCAAATAAATCATATCATAATAAAATCATGCAAATATTATAATACATCATGCAATATAAAAGCATCATGCATTAATCATAATTAATCATGCAAATAATATTATGATTATTCATTCCAAAATATCAAAATAAAAACAATGCAATTAATTATCAAAAAGAAAATTATGAAAATAAAACTATTAAAATCTCACCAAAATTTTTTTCTTTCTTTTCTTTTCTTATCATTTTTTAATCAATCGCAATTAATAATTAAAAAAAGAAAGAAAAAAAAACAAAAAATATAAAACAAAAAATAAAATATAAAACAAAGATAAAATAAAAATAATAAAATAATAAAAAATAAAAAGAAAAACCTACGATTTGAGTCGAGTTGGCACGTGGGTCTTTAAGTCAAGGCGTAGGTCAGACATATCTCCAAAACATCACCTTTTCACGCTACTATAAAAGCCAAAAAACCTTTGTTTTTTCTCATATCTTCCTTGCCTTTTTTTGTCTTTGGCTTTCAAATTCTCTCTCTTTTCTCTAAAAACCCTCATTGAGAAATTCAACAAATCCCAATTTTTTATCAAAAATTCCAAAATTCGATACCAAAAAATTCAATTGGTGTTAAAAAATTAAAACATTTTTCAAAATTTTCTAGAACTAGCCATGAAATCCCTTCAGTCATTGTGATATTCCATTGAAAAACTTAATCTCCACCAAAAAATTCAAGCTAAACCCAAAAATTCAAAACAAAAACCAAAAAACTTCGTAGAAAAACCAAAAATCCAAGAATCAAGCCAAAACTAAAAAATTCAAACCAGAATCCAAACAATCTTAACCTAAAGTTTTAAATAGCAAAAAGATCTTAGAATCAAAAACCTAAAACTTGAAACTTCCCAAATCCAAAAACTAACTCCTAGAATCTACTAAGACTAAAAAGATTCGATTGTCAAAATCTTAGAACCTAACCTAGAAAAACTTTGCTTTAACTGATTGCTCGAAATTGCTAATTGCTTGTTGATTGCTTTCTTGCTAACCTTTTTATAGGGATTAAGTGCTAATTCAATTTGAAAAAACTTAATTCTATTGAATTTCAGATTTTCCTCAAGATTTTGCTTTTTGTGCAATATTTCTTTTTTTTTTCTTTTCAATAGATTGGGGCTCAAGAATTTCCTTAGATAATTGGTCTCTAAATGCTAGAATCTAAGACCTGATCCAAAGACTGGTGAATATGCTATTTTTCTTTTGCAAAAATCCTCACATTTTTTAGTTTTTTACTTTTTTTTGACTAATTGACTTTTGACTTAAAAAATAAAAAGTAAAACTAACCTAAAACCAAAATAAAAATAAAAGTAAAGTGAGTAAAAATTTTGGGCTTTTAATTTATGGACTTAAAATTCAATATCATCAATCAAGCCCAATAAAAAAAAATCAAAGCCCATTTTGATATTGAAAAAATTTTTGGACAAAATGGGATGACAGTTGCCTTTTTTTACACAGTTTTTGTAAAACAAAAAGTGTATAAAGATAAAAGACATCTATTTTGTTTAGGCTAAGAAAAATTAAAAAAGGAAAATCGCAAAGGCTCATCCTCAATAGAGGTTTTGAAACTTTTTTTGAAAATAAAATGCTCCTTTTTACTAGAGGATTTGAAACTTTTTGAAAATAAAATGCTCCCTCTCACCAGAGGCTTTGAAACTTTTTGAAATTAAAATGCTTTCCCTAACTAAGGTCTTTAAAATTTTTTGAAAATAAAATGTTCTCACTCATAAGAAGCTTTGAAACTTTTGAAAACTAAAATGCTATCCTTCATTAGAGACTTTGAAACTTTTAGAAAATAAATTTAAGATACCTAGAGGTTTTCAAGATTATGCCTTGAGGTTTTATAGATAATTCTTATATTTTGAAAACACTCATCCTCAACAGAGGCATTGAAATTTTAAAAAATAAAAAATTATTACCTTAAAAAGATTTTTTTAATCTCAACCATTATTGACTATCTTCCATTGTCGTTTATCAAAATCTTCAAAATTTGATTCTCTTACTTTCCTAACATATACAATAAATGCAAGCAACTAATGAAAATTTTTTCCAAAATTTCAAAATTCAATTTCTAAAGTCAAACTTTAATTTTTCTCCTTTTCTAATCATGCATACTGAATGCAATGAATGATTATAAATGCAATGTTCTTAATATGATGCATGTAAAATGTAATGAATGCAATGAATGTGATGCAATGAATGCATTGCATGCAATGTAACTCATTTATCTTTTTTAATTATGGTAAATTAAAAAATTCTCAAAGCTTTTTCTTTAGCTTTCAACATGAGCTACAATCTTATTCATTTTGCATTCAAATCCAAAAATTTCTTTCTTAAATGATATATTAAGAATTTTATTTTGAATTATTGGGGATTGAAATTTTTCCAAGCCTTCTTATCATTCCCTATTACTTTTACTATTCTCAATCTTCTTTTAAAACAAAGCATATATCTTTTATGAATTTTTATTTATTTATCAATCATTATTACAATATCACAACAAACACAATGCAATCATGTATTTGCTCAATCAAAATAAAGCAATGTGAAAGATAAAAAATGGTATTTATTAAAATGTATAAATTTGGTAACAAAAGGAAAATGATTAATCAATAATTAAATGGGTATCGATTATCCAAATAATGACTATTCCAACAATATTGATCAATATAATCCAAAATTATTTTCTCAAAGCCTAATCTACCAATGATCTTGATCATAATGAGCTTTATCAAACTACTTTGCCCTTGTGTGGTGAGTTTTTCATGATGTTGCTCCATCCTTACATCTAAGCCATCTTTTTAGGTTTTTAACTTAGATGCCCCATTTTGAATCAAATTGCCTTTTTAGATTTTGACCTTGAGTCCTTTTTTTTTTAAGTAAAATATTTTTTCACAACATTTGAGTTAATTAGGTTTGGTAATTCATCATCATCCATTTAAGTTAGAATTAATGCACAACTAAAAAAAGCTTTTTTCACCACATAAGGACCTTTCTAATTTGGCATCCATTTTTCACGATTATCATGTTAGTTTGGAATGATTTTTTTTAAGACAATTCTCTTTCTCAAAATTGTCAAGGATGAACTTTCTTATCGTGTGCTTGCATCATCTTCTTCTAATACAATTAATCATGGCACAATGATGTCATTTTTTTCAATAAGGTTTAGTTGTTCATAGTGATTCCTCATCGATTCTACTTTTTTTAATTCAATCTTCATCAGAACTCTCAAAAAAAGAATTTTTGCTTTAATTGGCACTACTTTCATGCTATAAACTAGTGAAAATGGAGTAGCTCTAATGGATGTTCGTACTAAGGTCTTATAAGCATGCAAGGCAAAAGACAACTTATCATGCCAATCTTTATAGATATTAGTCATTTTTTTCAAAATCTTTTTGATGATCTTGTTAATAGCCTCTACTAGCCCATCCATCTTTGGTCAATAGGGGGTAAAATTATAATGCTTGATATTAAGCTGAGCACATACTTCTTTCATTATCTTACTATTCAAGGTCTTGGCATTATTAGAGATAATCCTTTATAAAAGTTCATATCAACATATTATCTTATTCTCCAAGAATTTGCATACCATTACCATTGTAACACTAGCATGTAAGGCTGATTCCATCCACTTTGTAAAATAATTTATCATCACAAACATAAATTGATGCCCATTTGAAGCCTTTGAAGTAATAGGTACAACCACATGTATACCCCACATTTTGAATGGCCACGGAGGTACCCGAACATGTAAGTTGGTTAGAGAAGCATTAATCTTATCTATATAAATATGACATTTTATGGCACTTCATGCATAGTTGGCACTATCACTTTCCATTGACAATCAATAATATATCTTGTCTTCATTATTTGTTTAACCATTATATAATCATTTGCATGGGCTCCACAAATTGCATTATGTACCTCTTCTAGTATCTTTTTCACTTCAATAGCATTTACACATCTTAAAAGTACATGGTCTTAACTTCTTTTATATAACACTTTCTCATTAAGAAAGAATCTCATAGCCATTCTTTAAATGATTCTCTTATCATTTTATATTACATACTTAAGATATTGTTGACACTTGAGGTACTGCATAATATCATAGTACCAAGGTTGCCCATCAATTTTTTTTTTAACATCTGAACTATGTGCTAGTTAATATTTAACTCCTAACTTGATGGGCTGTAACTCTGAATTTTCATTCATTTTCATTGTAATAGCTAGTATAGCCAATGCATTAGCAATATGATTTTCTTCTCTAGGCAAGTGCTCAAATTGAATATTTTTAAATTGGTCGATCAATTCAGAGATGTATTTCTAGTATTGAACTAGCTTGGCATCTTATATTTCCTATTCCCTATGCAATTAATAATTACTAGAATTGAATCTCTATATAATTCTAACACCTTAATTCTTTTTTCAATTGTGACTTGCAAATCCATTACACATGCTTCATATTCAGCTACATTACTAATACTACTGAAATATAATCTAGTAGTGATTGGGTAGTAATGATCATTTAAAGACATCAAAAATGCCCTAATCTCATATCTAATAGCATTTGAAGTCCTATAAAAAGAAAATCTTCCATGATTTTTCTGTGGACCCCTCTTCTTCAATAGTCATTAAGTCTTTATCAAGGAAATCAAGCTTCATTGGCTCATAATCATTAGTGGCTCGATTTTTCAAAAATTCAACTATTGCATTTTCTTTGATTACTTTTTGAGTTATATAAACAATGTCATATTCTGAAATCATGAGTTGCCATCTAATGAGCTTCCTAGATAATGAAGGTTTTTTAAAAATATACTTGAGAGGATCCAATTTTGTGATAAGCCAAGTTTTATAGTACAACATATATTGCTTGAGTCTTCAAGTTATCCAGGCTAATGCAGAACATGTTTTCTTCAAAAAAGTAGATCTCGACTCATAATCAATAAATATCTTACCCAAATAATAAATGGTTTGTTCTTTTTTTTTTTGCCTGATTCATCATTTTAGCCTAATACACTTCCCATGGAACTCTCGTTCATCGTTAGTACTATATCAAGGGCTTTTTAGGGACTAATGGTACGAACACTAATAGGCTTAATAAGTATTCTTTGATTTTTTCAAAAGCCATTTAACATTCATCTTTCTACTCACTTGGATTATTTTTGTGTAGTAATTTGAAAATAGGATCACATTTCAAGGTAAGTTAAAAGATAAAACGAGTAATTTAGTTTAATATCTTAAAAAAGCCTCTAAATTTTTTTGTGTTTGCAAAAAAGATATATTTTGAATGGCATGTATTTTATTTAGATCCACATTTATCTCTCTTTCATTAACTATGAATTCTAAAAGTTTCCTAGATTTTTGCACCAAATTTGTAATTGGTAGGATTAAACTTAAGTTGAAACTTTTTTAATCTTTCAAATGACTTTATGAGATTAGTGACATGGTTCTTTTTTTCACGAGATTTGACAATCATATCATCAACATATACTTTGATCTCTTAATGCATCATATCATAAAAAAGAGTTAACATTACTTTTTGGTATGTAGTTCTAGCATTTTTTAGTTTAAAGGGCATTTTTTTGTAGCAGAAAGTCCCCCATATTATTACAAACAAGTTTTTCGAATGTTTTCAAGGGCCATCTTAATTTGGTTGTAGCCTTAAAAACCATCCATAAATAAAAACATAGATATTTATGTTATCCACAAAGTGTCTCAATATGGGGGAGTGAAAAGTTATCTTTGAGACTTGCTTTGTTTAGATTTTGATAATCTACATACATTTTGACCTTACCATCATTTTTTAGGACTGAGACTATGTTATCCATCTATTCAGGATATTTAGCTACTTCAATAAAACTAACATCATTTACTTTTTATCCTCTTTTTTTATTTTTAATAACACTTCAAGCTTCATGTATCTTAGCTTTTGTTGCACTGGTTTACTTTTAAGCTTTAAGGGCAGCTTGTACTCTACTATATTAGTATTGAGTCTTGGTATATCTTTATAAAACCATGCAAATACATTCATATGCTCACAAAATAGCTTATTAACCTTTTTTTATCATCTGGTGATAATGTTATGCCAATTTTAACCTCTTTCATGTTTTTTTCTTCTTTTAAATTAACCATTTCTAGAGCTTCTTAATGTGGTTCAATTGATTTCTTCTCTTGTTCTATTAATCTCACTAATTCATGAGACAAAGTATAGTAATCTAAAGATTCTTCATTATCAAGTTCATCAATATGAATAAAATTTTTGAAGTTAAATTTTAAATTATTTTCATGATTACCTTCACATTTATTATTTAAAAATTTGAAAATGGGTACAATAGAAGGGTGTGGGCAAGTGTACATGTAAGAGAATAAAAAAAAAGACTGAAAGAGAAAATTTAATGATAATGTATTATGCAAATCATTTATTGGAATAATAATAAGCAAATTAGCCCATACATAAAAAATACCTCTAATGCTTGGACTTAAGTAATTGGGGTTTGACTCATTATAGTACTTTTTTAGATGTTCAAAGATAACAGATAACCTCA
Source organism: Durio zibethinus (assembly GCF_047325235.1). Lineage (NCBI taxonomy): Eukaryota > Viridiplantae > Streptophyta > Magnoliopsida > Malvales > Malvaceae > Durio > Durio zibethinus. The sequence goes on from NC_143187.1 coordinate 14,008,901, forward strand.
TCATCTTTTAGTTTTTTACTTCAGTGTATGGTAGGGTAAGATACATAAATGGCTTTTTTTTTTGTTCTTTAATTACTTTATCATTCACCAACATTATAGGGAACCTAGAAAAATCTTTTTCAAATTCCATGCATCATCATTATTAGTAGCTTGAGATGACTCAAGAAAAATGCATCCTTTAGAATGAAAGGTATCATAAAAACAGAGAATGATAAAATTTTCATGTTCAGGTTCATATCTTTTGAAATAAGCTATTATCTTTTCTTTCTTGGTATTCACCAACTTTATCTTATCCATTCTTGTTGGCTTTTATCTAGATCACTTTTATCTTTGTTGTTTGGTATTATTGGTGGTCTTCTTATGCCTTGCAAGCTCCTTCCTAGCCTTTTTCCAAAATGCCAACCCTTTTTAATGACTTGTTTGATGGTAATACCAATATTTATAAATAATTGAAGAGCATATAATTTAGATCCTTCCCTCACATATGTTATGTTGATTAGTTCAAAGAATCTGTAAAAGCACTCTTATGCTTTATTAATGGCTTTCATATATGGAGTGGATAATGGTTGTCACTAGTAGATCTTTTTTTTTTAGAAATGCAAATGAGATAGCCATCAATAATGAATTTGACTTTTTGGTGCAAAGATGATAAGATAGCACTTGTTATGTGAATCCATGGTCTTTCTAATAAGCAGCTGTAGGTTAGAGAAATATTTATTAGTTGGAATTTTGACATTGAAGGTATAGGAAGAACCAATATATAGTGTTATCTTGATATCTTTTAACACTTTCTTTCAAAAGCTATCAAAAACCCTTACTATCATATGGCTAGCTTTCATATAGGATATGTCAATTGATAGTTTAGCCAAAGTAATAGTAGGCATAACATTGATTGAAGAGCCATTATCGATCAGGATTTTGACAATCGTATGACTTTTACATTTAGCAATGATATGAAGGACATTATGCTTTCTCATCCTTCAATGGGTATCTTATCATTATTGAAAGCTATATAGTTTGAAACCACCAGATTTTCAAAATATTACTAACATCCTTTATAGATATATTGCAAGACACATGTGCTTAGTTTAGTACTTTTAGCAAGACATACTTGTGAAATTCTGAGGAAAAAAATAGTGAAAGAAGCAAAATTTGTACTGGCATTTTGTTCAGTTATTCCACCATAATATATTTATTGTGCTTAATTAGCTTCAAAAATTCACATGCCATTTTTTTAGTGACTGGTTTTTGGTACCCCACATTAAGAATTTCCACAAGGTTGTTTTTATCACTTTATTCTCTTTATTTGGCTTTTTTTTTTGTGAGCCTAATTCACCATTTTAGGCAAATAGCATTGCCCATTTCTAGCCATGCCCTAACTCTAATTATATTGGTAGTATCTAAACTAGTAAATGTTTGATCATAACCTAATCCTTAGGTCACCATATCACAGTTTTATTTTTATGGTACCGCCTTGTTACTTTGATATAAAAAAAGGCTTAGAACTTTGATTGTCACAATTGATTTTAGAGCGAGCGATTATTGGCTTTGAGTTGGCTTACAATAAATTGTGAAAGGTTTGACTAAGGACTCTTTAACTATTGTATTCATCATGGTTTCTCCAAGGTACTCATAAACCTTGATTTGAGAAGCATCCATCATTTTATGTAGCTCATAACGAAAGGCATTATAATTTTGAATAGAGTGTCCCAAGACCCCTTTATGGTACTTGTAGGATTGGTTCAAATTAAGCTTGTCACAGTAGACTTTGTAACTTAAAGGTACTGAACGAACCATATCTGCCTTCATCAAAGCATCAAAGACTTGATCCAAAGGAGTCTTGACATTTTCAACACTTCTTTTGATGTAACAAGCTTTGTCACCATGTTATAGCATTAATTGTTCTTGTAGCATAACTTAACAATATATTTCCATTGATGTTCAATTTTTTTTAAGTATCAAAATTTAGCAAACCAATCTTGATTAGAAGTTGCACCTTGTATTTCATAATAAGGTAGTTTTCAATTGATGAACCTATATTCTCAAAATAATAGTCATACTTGGCATTAGCATTATACCATTTGAGGTAAGGAGGTTTTTAATGGATAGGTGCTATGAGATGACTTTTTACTAGTTAAGGGAATAATTCAGTGTAGGTTATAGGGATGGGTTTTTTTTTTAATCTTTTCTTGGGTGTTTCTAGGCCCTCTTGAGTAACTGATTTGTGTATTTAGTTAAGTTGTAAGAATGGATACAAAACTATGCAAGAGTCGCTTGTTAGAAACTAAGTTGTAAATATGTGGTGCATGATGGTAAAGTTAAGTGTTTGCTGAGATATTGTATGTGGCATGGTAAAGGTCTTGGTAAATTGAGTATTGTAGTGATATTCTTTTAATTGTTGCCCTTCGCGAAATATGGCCTAAGTATCAGCCTTCTTCTTTTTTGGTGTAGCTCTTTTTTTTGCATTATATGTTTCACCTATTCTAGCTTCCTATTTTTAATAGCATCCTCGATGATTTCCCTAAAGATTACCATATTAACAAAATTATTGGTGGCATTGCCAATCATTCTCATATTGGGGAGCCTTAAGAGTATTGACAAATAGAACTTTAGTCTCTTTTTTAATCAATGAATGTTGAACTTGAGCAACCATATATCTTCATCTCTTGGCATATTCTTTAAAGCTTTCATTGGCCTACTTTTTCATACTTTGGAGAGAAATATGATCCGATTCTAGGTCTATAATACATTTATATTATGTAATAAAGGCTTTTGCTAATTCTCTCTAGCCACTAGCTTGTATAGATTTGTTGTTATAGCCCATCTTATTATTATCCTTCAGGATGATTATGCTGTCAAAGTCTAACCTGGTGAACTGACAATCCAATATGGTGAAGATCCTTTGTCTTTAGCATTAGGGGCTAAAGAAAGGCCTGGTTGGGTTCGTAGGGTTGGTAAATTTATCTTGCCATCAAAGTTTTTGGTAATCAACAAAAAATCCCTCGAATGAGAAATGCACAATATGAAGCAATTATTGAGCAATAACAACAATGAATTGACGACTAGAAGCAACGTCTCAATGACCAACAGCAAAGACTCGCTACTTTGGAGTTCATGTTGGCAGCAATGCAGCATAACATGCTAGTACACCGGTCTGACAACATCGTCCTTGTAGGATAAGCTTCCATTGCAAGTAAAGAAGCAGTTTCATCCTCCGTTATCACCCAAGAAGTATGATATTGTTTATAAATTTAATATTAATTTGTTTATTATATTGATTGATTTGGTTTTAATACTTATATTTCATTAAATATTATAGCAGGATGTTCGGGCTCACAGTATAACCCTTGTTTAGGCTTCCATAGATGAGTTATCCAAATATTCGCTGGAATATTTTTCTAGAGGAAACTTCATAACCATTGAGTTTGGGGAAGGGTTATTTGATAAACTATCATTTTCTTTCATTGGTGTGGAGAAAGTTAAAGAATTTTGTGAACTGGATGAATTATCAATTGCTGAGATCATTGCTTATATGAGGTTAGCTTATAAAAACAAATATGCACATTCAATATGTAGTAATCTATATTAGGTTGTAATACTAACTAGCGGTGTTGATTGTTATTGTATAGCTTTCTATATAGAGAGTTCAAGAGGAGACAGTTGAGCAACAGATTTAGATTCATTGACCCCAACTTCATTAGTGAGCAGAGTGGGACAGTCGCTTATCATGCTAATCATGTGATCCTATGCATGAAAATATTGACTAATTATTATTTGCTCCCGTATAATGTGCAGTAAACTATATTCTAACCTTAATTACTCAAACCTTACCCAAATCTGATCTGATGCATAATCTGAGTGTATCATTGTTACTATTTTGCAGTTATCATTAGGTGCTTATTGTGATTGACACCAAATCCTTAATGCCATACTTACTTAATTCAGTTAATCCAATAACGATGCCTGACACCGATATTCAAACTTTTATAAAGAGGTATTATACTTTATTATATTATATATCTTATGTTTCTTCATAAGTAATTTTATTTATGCATTAATTAATTTTTTTCTTTTCAATTTAGGGTAACATCTACATTTGATAAGAAGATAAAGAAACCGAAATGGGTGTCATTACCGGTAAATGTGAAATATGTTCTTTTATGTTGAGTTTGTGTAGATAAATATTTTTTAAACTCACTCAATTTAATTTTTAGGTACCTCATCAACCCAGTAATACTGAATGTGGATATTATGTCCTTCGTTTTATGCGAGAGATAGTGTTACATGATTTTATGACCACACCATTCAAGGTTAGTATAAATATCATAAACTCATTATATCTTCAAAAAAATAAAAAAGTACATTATGTTTTCATTTCTTAGCATTTACTTATGATATTTTTTTTAGTGGGAGAGTAAAGAAAGCTTCATAGAAGAGGAAGTGGATGAACTTTGTAAAGAATGGTGTGATTATGTATTATCATTTATCAATGTTGATAAACCTTCAGGTTAGACATTGTTGGTTGAATGTAAATATATAAGGAACAAAGTGTTATAATGTTTTGAACATGCCATGTTGAATGAAAACTTTAAGTTTGTACATTGGGGTATTGGTTTAATATTGTTGTATACTTAATATGAATATACTATATGTACTTAATAAATTATTGAGTACAATTATTGCAGAAATGTATATTAATATGGCAATGTTATTAGTTTTAATTTTTGATGCGTGGTCAATTTATTGAAATAAAATAATGTTCATTATGTAAATTTCAAAATGTAATTCGTAGAATCACATATAAAAACTAAATGTTTTCTGGGCATTAATATACAACTGAAAGCAAACGTTTTATGGGCATAAACCTACAACTGACTTGACATATACAATATCAAAATTTTTTTATCAGACTATTGAAGACGTTTTTAGCAAGAAAACACCTTGAATAATCCATAATAAAAAAATTTGAAGGGTTTTTAACCAAAATCGCCTTCGATAATCACCCCAAAAATTAATTGTATAAAATATTAAAGGCGTTTTGAAAAAAAAAATGCCTTCAAGAATTCATCGGGCCTTTTTTGAATGGATTATTGAAGGCGTTTTAAAAAAATACCTTTAATAAAACCAACTAAAAATTAATCGAATAGATCATGAAGGTCATTTTTCTACAGGTAACGCCTTTAATAATCCTTTACAAAATGTTATTGAAGGCATTTTTTGATATAACCGCCTTTAATAATCTAATCATCAAAATTTATCATCTGGAATATTACTAGCGTTTTTTACCAAAATTACCCTTAATAATCCCACCAAAAATTTATTGTGTGGAATATTAAAGGCATTTTGGGCAAAAAACGCATTTAAGAATCCGACAAGTTTTTTTGTATAAATTATTAAAGGTGTTTTAAAAAAAACCCCTTTAATAATACTAACTATAATCGAATGGATTATGAAGGGCGTTTGAAATATTATAGGTGTTTTGAGCCAAAAACGCCTTCAATGATTAGTTCAAACTTTTGGCTATAGATTATTGATGGCCTTTTTGACAAAAACCGCTTTTAATAATCACAACAAAAATTAATTCATTGGAGTATAGAATGTGAGTTCGGCCAAAAATACCTTTAAGAATCGGCTCTATATTTTTTCTAGCGATTATTAAGGGCATTTCTTTGCGAAAAACACCTTCAATATTCTCTGCAAAATTTTTTAAAGCAATTGGTGAAGGCTTTTTTCCCAAGAAAATGCCTACAATAATCAATTACAAATAATTTCTGCTAAAACTCAAAAAAGGCTAAAGGGATAGATCGAACCTACAACCTTATGGTTAACATTCGTACGATCAAAATATTTTGATATGATATTTATTGAAGGCATTTTTTAACAAAAATGACTTCAATAAGCCTGTGAAATTTTTTGGTCCAATTATTAAAAGCATTTCTTGTATAAAACACCTTCAATAATCGCATACAATTTTTTTATAAATTATTATTGAAGACGTTGTCTGCCAAAAACATGCATTTAGTATTCACTGAAATTTTTAAGAGAGGATTATTCAAGGCGTTTTAATCGAGAAACGTTGCTAATAATAAGTCTTGGGTGGCGTTTATAAGTAACAACGCCGCTATTTGAATATTTAGTGGCGTTTTGATAATAAACACCTTAAGTTTTATAAAAACATAGAAGCTAGTGGTGTTTGTAAGTGAATGGCTGCTACAAAACTATCGCTAAGACGCCATTTTCTTGTAGTGTTTACATTTTACAGATATTTTGCCTGACTTTAGATCTTATAGTTGCCAAATATGTAAAAGAATTCTTTGAGTATTGTGTTTTTTTTTTGGCCATGTTTGGATCATTTCATTTCAACCTTGTAATAACGCGTTTAGTACATGTGAGTGTATTTGATTCTTAGAACTCTAAAGGTCGGTATAAGACAAAATATTGTTATATACATGACAAATATATATATATATATATATGTATGTATATATTTTGCAAGCGTGTATGGGAGGGAGATTGCAGCTTCTAAACTCATTGCTATGACTGAAGCACAACCTAAATGAGCCATATACCGTATCCCAGTATGTCAGTCAGGCTATTTGTTTGTCATTGCTAGCCCTTATGATACATGCTTTTAAAGGTTTAGATGCTACATGCTGGAACCTTATCCTTCCAGCTGTACAGGTGCGGATGCCATTCCCAACTGATGAAAATCTTAATCCCTTCTGTTTCTTGACGAATGATGGTCGGCACATTGAGTTCTTTGGTATTCGAATAACTTTAACTGCACATATGTTTTGCAAATTGGGAATTCCGTGGAGGTGGGAGGGAAGATCGATCAGAAAATCTCCATATTCATCGGTGATAGCTCGTGCTGAACCAGATTTACTCTTACAGCGGTTTGGCATTTAACAGCCACCAAAGCCCCTATATATGGAGATTTAGAAATCAATAAACAAAAACAAAATGATGATCTCTTTGTCGTGTTTAAATTAAATTAATTTGAGATCTAAAATTAATTCTAAATTAATTAGACAAAGATTATATATTATTGTCCATTTTCTATCTTTTTTTTTAAAATAAAAAATTGCTCCTTTTTGCAGTTTTCAAACAATACTGTCGTGACCTTTCACGAATACTTTCGAATGACGTCCAAATTTCTTTGATCTCGAGTTTGTTTGATATTGCAAGTAGTGCTAAACCGAGGATCCAACGCAACTAAACAACACTTAAAAATGAATATTATTAACTTAATTATTTGAGTTCACGATCTTTATAGAGGATTAGTTTTTGCCTATATGTATGTTTAGGCGTATAGGTTAAAAAAGTTCTAAAAAGTTAATGTAACTTGACAAGTTGAGCATGGCAGGCAGTTACTGTTATTAGGTGACTAATTAAAAAGATGAATGAGGGGGTGATGGAAAGGTCAATTAAAAGAAAAAAACAATTCTGCTGGCCTCGGTTTATATAATGCAAGTGGAATTTAGAATAAACAAGTTCCAGAGATTGGCATTATGTTTTTCAACTAATCATAATCAATGATTCTTAATTTTAAACAAATTTCTAGAAACAAAGAAATTAATTGACAGGGAGATCAGCAAATAATCAACATTCGTCTAAATAGGTTTAATTTTCAGAAGTGAAAAAGTGCAGATCATGAGCTGGGAGGGCAGAAATCTGGTATAGGCCATGCACGAGGTTGAGGTTCAGCATATCAATGCAGGCAGGCTTCACAAAAAACGGCCCCAGTAAGAAGGACGGTTGATAGCTTCTCCTTCCCATATCCAGCCATTTGCACCATCTCCTCCCTGCTTGACAACTCATGTAATATTGGCTTCTTATTTATCTCTTCTAATTGATCTGCCATTAATGAAGTCTGCTGAACGAACAAGAAGAAGATGATGATGATGAGTGTTTTGCAGTCGTAAAAGTAGCTGATCATCTCTTCTTTCTGCCTTTGTTCTCTTTCTCAACTATGCGTATGATCTTTTTTTTTTTTTTTTTTTTTTTCTGAGCAGAGCCAATTAATAGAGACTAATTAATAAAGAGAGGTCGCTTAATCGCCGGTTTTATAATAATTAAGTTAAAGCAACAATCTGAATATTTTTCCTACCTTGATTGTTGTTCATCTATTTAATATTGTACCAGACAACGTTTCATATATATTTTTTAAAAATGGTATATGCTAGTATTAATTGTTTGGATATATTAATTTGGATTTTTCGATTTAGTATAAATATATTTGTAAATATACATGAACTTATATTTCATAATAATACAAATATTCTATAAAATAAATATGTAATATCTTCAAAAACTAAATAAATAAGTTTTAAAATATAAGAAATAAAATCATCAATTTATCATGATATTTTCAAATACTTAATTTGACCATATGTTATTTAAATGAGTTTTTTTTTCATATAAATATTAAGATAAAAATAAACAGATAAAAAAAAATAACCTTGACTTTATGATTATTAAATTTTAAAGAGGGAGTACTATTACTTTCTTAAAGAAGATTGAAACACGTATAAACTTTGATTTTAAAAAATAAAATAAAAAAAAGTTTTGATTTTATAGACTAGAATTTACTTTTTAAATATACCTAAGTCAATCTTAAAACTCTTCTTTAAATGAGACAGATTTAGTCGAGTGGCCAATCGCATCTGAACAAAAAATATTGATGGTGACTCTTTTAATCCATGTCTAGCGATGGGTCTATACATCTATACATTATGATAGTTTGACGACTCTATTAGAGACATTAAGAGTCAGGCTAGTAAATGATTTTTTGGTATCCAAGGCATAATAAATTTAAGAATTTTTTTCCTTGTTTGTATTTTATTTATTTTATATATATGTCATTCATTTGTATATGCATAATATAAGCTTTATACTCGAGTTCTATCCTTTATAAGGGAATAAAGTATATACATCTTTGTAAGATTTTATGTCTCCGCATAAGCTAGCAAAAACCTCTTACTCAAATTAAACCCTTTATAATGGATAAGGATTAGGGTGCCTTACTAAACTCTAATAGACAATGATGTAAGGAACAATTTGAGAACCCTTAAGTTGTCAAACCTTTAAACCTAGCATGTGAATAAATCCTAAGGGTTCAAATCTAAGTTAGAGCCATGTTTTCCCTTGTGTTAGAAAATCCTAAATAAGACATATGGTGGGATGTTTATTTTACTTGTAAATTTATGTATTGTTTATTTTTCATACTAACTCTTTATGTTGCATTTTTTTTTGTATATTGTTTTTTATATATATTATATGCATACTAATCCTACTCTTTTACTATGCATACATTCACATCATTAGATTCATCATAATGAGTAATTGTCTCAAAATAATTTTAACAAGGAAAGCCTCAATTACATTCCTGGAAAGCTTAGCACAGTCCTCTACTGCTTGAAAAAGGAGTCCAAAAAGTTGAAGCTTGCAAACAAAATGCTAAAAAAGAAGTTCAAGCACTTGAGCAAAAAAAAGATGAATGGAATAATTTGTTTATTGACCTTAACACAACACGATCATCTACCAATCGGGAACTGGCTCAAATTTTAAAAGAAAATTGATAATTGCAAGCAGAGCTACAAGAAAAAGAGAAGGTGCTCGTTGAAGCACAAAGCATATCCAAATGCTAAATAGAGTGGTGGTGAAAATTGGTATACAAATAGGGCCAGTGAATGAAAAATATAAGCAATTAAATGAGGCATATGTGAGAAAGTATGACCAGTTAGAGTTCTTACTTAACCAAATCACTATGGCTGTTTATAAAACCAAGGATATGGTAGAAAATGTTGAAGAATGGAAGACAAAGGTGCCACCAGTGGGAGTACATGGCCAAAAACTGTTGGATTTCCTTAATGAAGTGCAAAGTCAGTATCGATAAATTATGGATTTATTTCCTTAATAAATTTTAGACTTCTCATGGATGTAATATTAGATTAGGTTAGAAATAACTTTTAATTCAATAAAAATTTTCTTTGATAACAATTGTTACGTGATAAATTTTTCTTATTGCATTCATGTATTTTTTTATGCATAATCTGATGATTCCATAAACATCATTTTAAATTTGTATCCTAATTATGGGAAATCAGGATTCAAAGATAGCTCAACATAAGTATTATGCTCAAGCCCAAGCTAGAAGAATGGAACAAGATAATGCAAGCCGTGTTGAGAAATTAGAAAAGGCCTAAGAGGAGATTAAAGGAGAGCTAAGCAAAATCCTTGAGGCATTGGGCAAATTGAATAAAGAAAAGTTGGTCCTCTATATCCTTCAAGTTATGGCCCATATCAAGCCCGATCCACTCAAGTTTTCCATCATAACAGTTTGCATTTTTTATAGGTTATACTTACTCAGAAATGTCACCAGCACCTAATAAAGGGAATGTCTAAAGCTACAACCTTGCCCTTGCTGAAAAAGTAGTTGAACTAGTCTAAATTCTTAATTTGGATGTCCCAAAAGAGAAATTAAAAATGATTGAAGCTTTGGAATTTTCAAAAGCTGATCACAAGATGATCATGCTCAAGGAGAGCTTGTGAGCTACTAAAAAGATAGATTTTTATGGCTCCATAGATGCTGCCAGCCTTTATTTGGTCTCAGATGTTGTTATACCTCCAAAATTTAAGGTATCAAAGTTTAAAAAATATGACAATATGAATTGTCCCATATGTATGTTATAATATATTGTCATAAGATGGCAGCTTATGCTAATAATGAGAAATTACACATACATGTATTTTAGGATAGTTTGAATGATTCTACTATAAGATGGTATGTCCAATTGGACAAAACTCATCTCAGTCCTGGAAAGATTTGGCTCACTCTTTCATCAATTAATACCGTCACATAATTGATTTAGCCTCTGATAACCTTTCTTTATAAAGCATAGAGAAGAAGGCAACAAAATTATTAAAAAAATATGCTTAATGATAGAGGGATATGGTGCTCAAACTTCAAACTCCTCTGATTGAGAAAAAAATAATTGTCCTATTCTCAAGTGCCTTAAAAGTACCCTATTATGAGAAGATGATAGGGAATATAATAAAGAACTTTGCTAACATGGTAATCTCAGAGAAAATTATTGAAAATGTCATTAAAAGTAGTAAGATTGAGAAAAAAAAAAGGGTCAGCAGTACCAATAAAAGGGGGATGCCAAAGAAGAAAAAAGTTGAAGTCCAAGCTGTAAGTTTTAAAAGGTAACAATTTTGAGGTTATACTCCATATCCAACACCTATTCATCCTGATTACTACCTAGCAATCAATAATATTGCACAAGTCCTTTACTAGCCTCATTACCCAACCATGAATAATATCTACCCAAGCCTTTATCAACCAGCTTTTCAAGCATTTACATATGGGTTTAATCCTATCATTACACCAGTTTCAAGGCCTAACAGTTAATCGAGTAGTTTAGGAAGATCCAGAGGCAACCAAGAGAAAGCTCACATTAATTCTATCCCAATAACTTATATTGAGCTATTCTCAGAATTGGTTAAAAATGACTTGGTATCTCCAATTCTTTTGGACTTGTTAAAGTCACCCTATCCCAAATGGTATAATGTTAATACCATATGTGATTGTCATATTAGGAATGTAGGTCATTTTATAAAAACTTGCCCAACTTTCAAAAGTAATATGCAAAGTTTAATTCTAGTAAGCTACTTGATCTTTAACGAATTAAGAGAGATGAATGTCCATAAAAGCCCTTTGCGTGATCACCTAGGGCCATAATTTTAGGAAGGTTAATTAGAATTCTTACCATTTTAGGATTTCTTTAGAATATGGATCTCTTTTATGTATTTAGATTTCATCTTATTTTTCATTATTTTAATAAAAGTGGTAGATTTTATGCATTTTCAAGATATTTTCTCTTTTTTGTGAATCACCATTATATACTTTTACCTTTTCATATCTTTTCCCATATCCATTTTTTGATTCCAAATAATGGATGTTAAGACAATCATGACAACAATTTAGGATTCGATTTTGAAAACATCATTCATGATGATCTTATTAATAAATTACAATTGTTGATTTATTGTGACTGCTGAATAAAAAAAGATAAATTTGGTGAAAAATTTTGAAAGTGATACAATATATGATTTTTACAGTGGTTTATTCACAAGTCTATTCTTAGTTAATCAATGTTCTACATTAAGAGTATTCATGTTGAAAATGATAAATGGTCATTTTTCTTTTACCTTTCACAAAAAGAGTAAAATTATCCTTTGCTATCTTATTTGAGCTTGATAAAATTTTTTTTCAAAAGCTCTAACCAAGGATCAACCCTACACTAGGGACAAAGTTTGAAAAGCTTGTTTATGAAAAAAATGAGGATCCTTAGTGATTTTAAGGGCAAAACCCTTTTGTACTTAAATCTTTCTTAAAAAATAATGAAAAATAAAAAAAAAAGAAATAGATGGGCAAAATATCAAGGTGCTTTACATAGAAAAATGAGTCTTAGTTTGATTACCTTTTAAATATAGTTTAGGCCTATTTTATCTGTTTCTTTCATAACCCCTTACCATAGCTTAAGTTATATCCCTTAAAAATCTACTTTGATTGAATGTGAATACTTAAATTAGAAAATCATAAATTAAACTAAGGCAGATTTGCCAACAAATTATTTTAGATTTTGATCAAAGTATCACTGTTAGATCAAAAGGGAAAGAGAAATCAGAAGAAAATATGAGAAAAAATGTGCAAAAAATTGAAAAAAAAAAAAAGAAAAAAGAAGATTTAAACTAAAAATCTGAAAGGGCAATTTAAGTAAAAAAAATAAAGACTTGAAAAAGAGCTTCATGTGAAGATCCCAGGAATATGGATAATGATTGGCTCAATGATCAAGGATATTGATGGAATGTGTATTTAAGAAAGAATTTAGAGTTATAGTTCAAGATTGTATGAACATGCATTATTCTGGATGTTGATATACCATTTCAATAGTTACAACATTTTGTTTTCATACTTTTTTTTTTATAATGAAGACCTAATTTTCTTATTCTTTACCAAATGTACATCTCCTCAATAAGTTAAAGAAATGTATCATGTTTGTCATGAATTAGAATGGTAATAAATAAATGAATGGTAATGGCCATAAAATAGTTGTCCATTTTTTTTTTTTAAATCCAAGATGAAAGAAGTGAAATAAGCTTGAAAAAATAATTTGAAAAGGCTAAATAAAATGACCCAATGATGACCATAGCAATGGATCAATCGATATAACTTGTGAATTGGGACCAGATGAGAAAAATAATAAGAATCAGTTGACAAAATTTATTTTGAAATTATTAGTATTTAGAAGCTAAGAAAGAATGGTGGAGTCTTGAAAGCTTTGTTACCATAATTGGAATTTCATGGCATTGATGTAATGACATTTGTATTACATCCATTATGTTTACATTGCATTTAAATCCTTGATAATTATATTTGCATTATGGTTGGAGCATGTATTTGCATCATGTAGGGAACATTTGAATCATTGTATGACATTTGCATTTGCATTATTCAGTGAGACTATGGATTTTTTGCATTTGCATCATTTAGAATGCATTTGCATTATTAGCATGATGTTTGTCTTTATTGGGAGAAAATGTTTGACTTTCGATTCCTCGAATGAGGAAGATATTTCATGTTGATATTTTTAGACAATGAAAACTTTTCAAACTTTTAAAGTTATAGAGCCTTTGTTTAAAAGAGTTTTTTAAATAAGAATCTTTGAAAATTTTGGATATGAAACCCTAAAATTTTTTTGAATGAGATTCTTTGGGTGTGAAGCCATAAAGTTTTTGAAAAAGAACCTTTGAATTTTGGATGTGAATCTAAAAAAATTTTTGAATATGAATTTCTAAAAAAATTTTGAATATGAATTTCTAAATTTTTTCGAATGTGAATCTTTGAAATTTGGGTGAGAATTTCTTAAATTTTTTGAATGTAAATTTTTTAATTTTAGATGTGAATCTTTAAAATTTTTTGAATATGAATCTATGAAATTTTAGATGTGAATCCCTAAGTTTTTCGAAGGAAAATCTTTTACTTCAAGATGTGAAACCCTAAAATTTTTTAGATGAGAATTTCTGAAATTTTGGTTGTGAAATATTAAAGTTTTTGAATGTGAATTTTTGAAAATTTTGATGTAAATCTCTAAAAAAAATTTTAAAAAGATCTTTAAATTTTAAAGGTAAGCCTAGAAATCTTTGATGTGAATCCAAGAATTTTTTGTATGAAATTTTAAATATTTTGAATACGAATCTTTGAATATTGTCTATGAAGTATAGTTTGCAAATCTTTACAAATTTGAAATTTTTACAGATCTGAAAGTCTTACGAATCATTGATTTCTTATGAATCTAAAATTTGTGTGAATCTGAAAGTTTTATGAATCTTCCAACTCTTGCAAGTCTGAATCTCTTATAAATTCTTGCAAATCTAAAAGTCTTACGAATGTTTGAGCTCTTGTAAAATTAAAATTCTTGCAAATCTGAAAATTCTTACTAATATGAATTATTACAAATCTTCTATTCTTACGAATTTGAAAAATCTTACAAATTTGAAACCTTTGCAAATTTAGAACCTATGCCAAATTTGAAATCCTTGTAAATATGAAACTTTTGTGAATCTGGAACCTCTAAGAATCTTGAATCATTTACAAACTTTTAGAATTGTTGTGAAACTTGAAATTCTTGCAAACTTTTGTGAATCTTGACTTTTGGCGAATTTTGAAATCATTACGAATTTTTTATGAATCTTGGATATTGGAATCTTTTAATTTTTGTTATGGAACCATGCGAATCTTTGTAGTTTGTAGACCCTTTAATTTTTAAATTGTGAATTTTTGGATTTCAAGCTAAAATTTTTTTGAACCTAGGTGAATAGATGTCTTTTAATATTTCTTATTTAAAGTTTTTAAAGTTGTTTAGCCTCTGTTTAGAGGAATCTATTTCTTAATTCATTCTTTTTAAAAAAATTACATGCCTCTGTTTAGAGAATTCTTGAGTTGAACCGAACACAATGGTTATCTATGTCTTTGCACAATTCCTATTTCATAGAAAATGTACAAATAGGGGTAGCTGTAGACACTATATTTTGTTCAAAAATTTTTTTAATCGAAAACAGACTTCGACAATAAATTAGGCCTAATTGGAAAGTTTTATGTCCAATAGGAAAAATTTTAATTTGATTGATTGATTTATTTAGTTATTTATTTATTTATTATTATTATTATTATTATTTTGTTTAATTTTACTTGTTTTAAAAAAGGTAAAAAAGAAGTCAAAAGTCTAAAAAAAAGATATAAAAAATGTGGGATTCAATCCCAAAAATCAAGTTTAGGGGAAAGAGGAAACTAAATCACAAATATTGAACCAACTTTTAAGGAATAAATCAAGTTATAAATGGTATTGAATTTGTTTGTGACTAATTCAACCTTTGATTAGTGAATAAAATCCCTAAGATTTCTGATAAGAAACCTTATAAATCATGCCTAAAATCACACAAAGAAAGAGGGAAGGAATTAAAAGTTTCCTTTGGTTTTCTGTTCTGGGTTGGTCTCTTGTGAACTTTGGGATTTATTTTTGGATTGTGGTTTCTTTTTGGGGTTTGGATTTGGTTTGAATAGACATTCTATTTGATTTCTATAGTTAGGATTTTTGTTCTGATCTTTTGCTTTTTTGGTTAGAATTTTTGGTTAGGAATTTGGATTCAGAATTTTTTAGAATTTTGGCAATTTTTCTGAGATTAGATTCAAGTTCTGGGTTTTTGGATTTTTTTCCTCTTTTTTTTTGGGTTTCTGTTCATATTTTTGGGTTTTTTTATGAATTTTTTGGCAAAAATATGAATTTCACGGTGGAGTCATAACAACCAGAGAGGATAAGACGACGATCGTTTTTTGGGTTTGGTTTGAAGTTCTTGACGGTTGGTTGAATTTTTTGGCTGGGATATGAGGGTTTTAAAGTTTTTGGTCAAGGCTTCTAAAGAGAAGATAGAGCAAAAAAAGGGCTAGAAAGAGAAAGAAGAAAATGGATAACTAAGAAAAAGGCTGAAACTTGACTTTTTATACCCACATCAAAATGGCGTCATTTTGGTAGAGAGGTTGATCCACATGAATTGTAGAGATCCGTGCCTTGACCCGTTTGTGACCGAACCCGTAGTGTAGGTTTTCCTCTTTCTTTTTTTCGTTTATCTTTTGTTTTGATTATTTTTTCTATTTTATTTTAATATATTATTTTAATATTTTTATATTTATTATTTTAAATGATTGATTGAGTTAATAAGATGAGAAAAAGTTTATTTTTGCATGATGTCTTTGTTAATTTTTTTTTAATTCTTATTTTGGCATGAGTTTAATATATTAATTGTATGATATTTTATATTAGTTACATGATAATTTATATTATTGCTTGATCATATTATTTTTGCATGGTTATTATTATTACATGATATATTATATTATTATTGCATGAAATTATTTACATGATGATTTTTTATTTATTTTAATTGATTTTTTTCTTTTCAAATTAAAAAAAATGTTTTAAAAAAATGTTTTTTTATTTGTCAAACTATTGGAAGATTTAAATCTTGAATTAAGTTTTATCAAACCATTAAAAGACTTAATAAATTTTCTTAAAATATATATATTTTAAAAATCTTACCAATAGATTAGAAAATAATTCTTGATAAAAAATCTTACCAACAAATTGAAAAATATTTTTGAGAATAAATTGTTTTTACAAGTAAAATTTTTTTACAACAAAAAGATTCAATGAATCAAATGACAGAATCTCTTCAAAGTAAGACATTAGTCTCTATGAATACTCTTAAAGTAAGAAAATTATCTTAAATTACTATCAAACTATTAGAGTAATTTTAATGTCAATTTTAATAATTAAATTTTTGATAAAATTATAAAAAAAGCTTCATGGCTTAAATAATTTGAAATTAAATTAGTATCATTTTTTGAATGGACGTTATGAGAGTGTTATAACTTTTCTCATACGTAATTATACTCTTGAAACTAAGTTTTGATTTTGTAAACTAAAATCTACTATTTAAATATGCTTAAATCAATCTTAAGACTTCTCTGTAAATGGAACAGATTTAATTGGGTGATTAATTGCACTTTAACAAAAATGATTGATGATAACTCTTTAAATCTATATTTAACAATGAATTCATGGATCTATACATTATAACAGTGTGCATTGAAAAAAAAAATCACTTTTGTATATGAGTTTTGAAACTTAAGTAGATTTTCCTTCTAATTCCAAACTTTTACATGATAAACATAAGATAAATAGAAGGGAAGGAAAAATTAATTTCCTCTTTTAGTAGTAGTGGCCCAATCCAATTCAGCATTAATTCCAATCTCCTAATTGAGTACCTTTGAATACCTGAAACTTATAAAACTCAAGACCACCACACGCTGCTCGAGTAGGAGTTGCCACTTGCAAGTGAAAAACACATTATCCCTATTTTCTTCGTGTAATATTTTGGACTGAAATTCCCCACGCATGAAATAAAAGTGCTAATTAATCTGTCGAAAATTATCCACCAATCAATAATAGAGAATTTTGGCACTTGGTATATATGGAAATTAAATTAGCTTTTATATGCTAAGAAATCTTAGACTTTGCCAAAAGAAGTAAAAATAAAAAAAATTGTCAATTTAATAATTAAGTTACAAAATAACAAAAATTGTTATAAATTTTAAGTATTAAATTAATAAAATTTTCATTCTTAATTATTTTCGTTCTCTTAATGTTAATTTACTTACTGTTTAGGCATTGCCAAGTATCAGACGTGATAAACTTGTTGGAGCTTCAAGCTAACCAGACAAAGTACTTCATCTAATTGCCTTTATATTTCCACAATGACCAATTTGAATTATCCTTGTTCAAATGAAACACTTCCCACACAAATTTCCTGTTGTTAGTATAGTAGCAAGACAAGGCTTTGTTGCCTTTTCTTTTTTAATACTAATTTAAACAAAGATTAACCGTACAATGGAAAAAAAAAAAAAAGATTACGGATGCGCCGTAAAGAAAGCCCAAAACATGAAGTCAGCTCAAGTTTGGTCGGGTTGGAACACCTCATATCATACGAGCATGGCAAATTTACAATGGCATTATTGGAATTCGGATGTGTGTGGATTAAAGTTTTAGGCCCGAAGGAAGCGGAGACTGAGACCACTTAACTTTTCAAGGCCTCATCACATGGCAACCCCAACATTAACAGAATTTGGATTGGAATTGGATGGACATGGATCTCAAAAAACATGAATACATAACTACTTTTTACCTCTTCCATTGAAAGGTTATGGACTCTCTATTGATTTTCGATTAACAAATGGTCCAGATCATGTGGGGGCATACGTGGGCGGTGACCCTAAACTCCAAAGCCTGAGATGAATAGACGTGGTTAGATCGTATCGAGAAACCGTCGGTTCAAAATCATCCTCCTGTCCTGACTAACACTGAGGAATAATATATCCATTAAAGAAGAAAACATTACACCCAAGCCAACATCAACGTTGTTAGTAGCAATTAGTACTATTACAGTAACACCACTGAGGGCTGAGGATTGACCGGATTAATTCCCTCTGAAATTCACCATCCATGCTGTTTTTGTTCACCCATCCCCGTTGAGGGGAACGTGCTAGCTACGCTTTCTTTATTATATCCAGCCCTAGCTGGATTAGCTATATATATCCAAATTAGTATTAATATAATGGAGTACAAGAAAGAAAAAACCTCCTAGTAATAATTAAATAAAATCATCTTAAATTGAACTGAACTGATCACTGATTTGATTCGATCGGAGTTGATGGTGGACTCGGACGACGACTAGGAAGGGCATAATAACAACTACAACAACGAGTCATCAGCAAGAAAGCAAGATACGTTTTTGCCCATAGCTAACGTCAGCAGCAAGAGTGGACCATCCCTTACGCGTAAGAGGGGAAACACCCTTAAAATATATTTTTTAATGGGACAACGTCCCGTTTCGTCTCTGAATTATTAATTTTTTTTAGTGTGATACATAAATAAATTTTTTTTAATTAAATACTTAAATTATATTATCATATGTTAATTTATCTCAATTGTCAGTGTAGATAATTTTAAATAATGATGTGATATATAAATATTCAATAATATATTAATACATATAAAAATATTCAATTAATATTATATCAACATTAAAAAAATTTTAAATATTTTTAAAATATTTTGAAAATTTCTAAAAAAATTTTAGAAATTCTAAAACTTTTTACAAAAATTCTAAATTTAAAAAAAAATTTAAAACATTCAAAAATTTTAAAAAATTCTAAAAATTTTCTAAAAATTTAAAATAAATAAAAAATTAAAAAAACTTTAAAATTTTCAACAAATTCTACAAAATACTTAATAATTTATTTTATTTTATTTTTTAAAAATTAACTTTTTTTATTAAAATAATAAAAAATGAAAACAAAAATGGAAGAAAAACAAAAGAACAACACTCCCCAAAACCCCAAATTCATTCTAAAAAATTCCTAACCCAAATTGATAATCCCTTAACCGAAATAGAAAATTCCTTACCCAAATAAAAAAATCCCTTACCCTAAATCGGTCCCTTTTTGCTAAACATACCAGATTTTCTTACAAATTCCCATAACCTTTAACCCTAATTAAAAACTAAAAATTGTCTTTTGGGAACGAAGAAGAATTGCGAGATTTTTCTTATTTTGTTCCTAAAGGGTCGAGGGTTGACAGTTTAGATGATTTAACTTCCTTCATTCACTTACCACTAAATCTTCTCACTTTGACTACAATCTTTTTTTTTTTTTTTTTCTGCTTTTTTATATTTTCATAGAACTGAAGAGTGGAATACCCTAAAGCTAAAGTTATTGTTGAGCTATAGGTTTATCGCAACGATTGTTGCTTTTGTGATTATTTGACAAGTATCTTACTTTGCAGGCCATGAAAGATGCAACTCAAGTTGTTGCAAATTTGCTAAGGCTACAAGTTTATTCGCGGTTAATAGCTTCAGATTCCTTAAAAGTAAACATAGATCTTGTGGATATTTTGATAGCAGGTAAGTGGCAATTGGAAAAGGTTGCAAAAGTTATGATTGCTATTTTTTAATTTTCTTATATTTTTCTTTTTTTCTTATTTGGTATGTTAAGATTTATGTAATAATTGGTAGATTTGATTTCCAGTATCACTTTATTAGCCCCTTGATCTTTGTTTATCTACTCATTTTCTTGAAACTGTGTTGAGTTTGGAGAACTTAATGCTAGAGATAAGATGAAGAGCTTCGGATGGGTTTCAGTATTCTGTTTTGTTCTTTTAATTAAAGCAATGAATTTTGTTTTTCTTCCAGATTTTTTATTCTTTTGTTTTTCTTCCAGACGGTGAACTTATAATTCTTTAAACATTTTTAGAATTTTTAAAACATTTGTTAGAATTTTTTAAGAATTTTGTTATAATCTAACAAATTCTAAGAATTTTTATAATCTAAAAATTCTTTAAATTTTTTTAGAATTTCTTGAATTTTGCTTTCAATGTTGCTTGACATCGATGATGCGGTGATAATTGAGTTTTTTAAGACACATATCAATAATTTATTAGATGTTCATAATATATTAATGTTTAGAGTTAACAATATTAAAGGTTGAAGTAATTTAATATAGAGAAATATAATTTTAAGTATTTGATTAGAATATTTTTTATTAAATATCACATTAAAAAAATACAATAATTCAAGCGTCAATGGGATATTATCCCTTTTTAAATTGATCCTTTTTAAATTAAAATTATTAATTTTATTTATATATTTTTTGTTTTATAATGTAATTTTATGTATTATAAATGAAGAGGGATTAAAATTATATTACTATTTCTATATTTATTATACAAATCAATCACTGATTATAAATCTTTAAAATAAAAAAAATTTTAACAAATCCTGAAAATTACATATTAATTTTATTTATATATATTTTTATTTTATAATTTAATTTTATGTATTATAAATTAAGAGGGATTAAAATTATATTACTATTTCTATATTTATTCTACAAATCAATCACTGTATAAATCTTTAAAATAAAAAAATTTGTAACAAATATTTAAAATAAAAAAAAAATTGTAACAAATCCTGAAAATAGCAATAATGTAAACTTAACAAAAAGTTAAATTAATTTTTAAACTTTCTTAACAAGATTCCAAACTTTCAATCATTTATGAGTGCAATTTTTTTCCTTTTTTTTTTTTTTTTGTAACTTCCTACAATTTTATTTTTCCATTGAGGAGAGCATTCGTAGATTTAAATCGAAAAAACTGACAAAAAATTATAAATTTAAGTAAATCAATTGGTTTTTCAGTTTAAATGGTTTACTTAGTTTAAGAGTCAATTCAGGTGGTTAAGTCGGTTGGTTTGTGGTTTTAAATCTTACAAATCAAACCAATCGAAAAAATTAATTTTTAATTATTAAGTATTTGGTAAACTATATATTTACCCTTACACGATACCCTAAATTCACTTCTCTCATACACTCGCGCCTCTCATTCGCCCTAATATCAAAAATTAATTTCCTTTGTTTCAAGCATTCTTCCTCAACCCTCTTTCGTTACTGCAATGCCGCTTGAGCTACATGGCTCCACCATACCAGAAGCCACCTTTAACAATCACGCCAAAAGCTACTAGTGACGCCCGAAGCCACCACATGAGGGTTAATTCAGACAGCCTTTCGTCCTTTACCTTTCCTTTTTGCCAAACGCCCCGAGCGACCTTCCACCACATGAGCTCCACGCCTTCACTTTGTTTCCTTCCTCTCTCTCCTTTCAAAGTTTTCCCATTTCCCTTACTTTTTCCCTTTTCCTCTTTTTGTTTCTTCTCTTATCACTCCAGGTATCGTCTCAAACCCCATTGCCTTTGCTATTACTACTGAAGAATGAACTGGGTTTTGAACTTGTTTGATGGTTAGGTAGCTAAAATTTTCATTCTTTTAGAGGATTTTGAAATTGGGTTTTTGGATGAGGAAATACTTTTCTTAGATTCTCAATGAATTTTGTTTTTCTTTGGGTGAGAATTAAAGGTTTTTTTTGGTCAGGTTTAGCAATTTCAATGAGCAGCTCTTTTTTTGAGCATTTGGATTTGTGTTACATTGAAAATTTCAATGCCAGCAAGTGTAAGATATAGAATTGTGGGTTCAAGAAGCAATTTTTTTGATCTTTTCATCAAGAATAAGCTATTTGGTAGCCGAGAAAGTGGAGGAAATGAGAAGGAATTTAATTGAATTTTAGAACTGATGTTTTTATTATTTCAGTCATTGCCAATTCTAGTATGAACTAAAAACCAACTTTCCAAATTTGTGTAGTCTTCTTTTACTGAATTGAGTTCTCATTTTGTTTTACCAATTAAGTAAAAGGGAATCATAATTCTCAAAAGTTGATTTCTTTTTCTTTCATTTTTTCTCTTTAAGGAACAAACAGAGTAATCTGAAGAAATTAAAATAAAAATGATTGTTGATGGATTTGTAAACGGAAAAAACCAACTAAATCCATCGATTTAAATAGGTTTGGTTTATGTCGGTTTTTAGTCATTTCATCGATCGGTTCAGTTTTTGTATACATTAAATTAGTTAAATTGGTTTTGAAATTTTACAACTGAATTAATCAAACCGATTGTATGCTCTCTCCTACCTCTCTATATAATTTTTTATTTTTAATTTTATTCTAAATCTTTATTTTATTTTGACCTACAATTTTTTTCAAAAAAAGAAAAAATTTATAAAAGATTTGTTCATAAATTTAAATTTTAAATTTTCAACTTAATTTTTAAAAATAACATTCAATTTTCTTATGTCGATAAAAATATATTCTTTAACTATTGATTTTTTATATATTTAATTTTAAAATATTAAAAATAAAAATTTCATAATTCATTGAAGATTGTATAATTAATCATTTTACCATTAATTCAAAAATATTAGTATTTTTTAAAAATTTAATGTTATCATAATAATATTTTTATTTTATAATTGTATAAGTTTATTATTTTTTATTATTAGTATACACTGTATGTGTGAATATATATATATAATATAATAAATTTTATTAAAAATAAAAATATATAATATTAATTAATCTCGACGAAATAAAGTGTCAACATCTCTATTGCTCAATTCGTTCGCGAGAGTGTCTTCGAGTTTATCAGGTTCATCACTGGGGAAGTCTCTGATTAGTGCTAGAAAAAGAAGTCTCTGATTAGTGCTAGAAAAAGAAGTGGAAAACCATCAACGATGATGATCTTTTATGGGCCACGACTTGTAAGGGTTTAATCGAGTCGAGTCGATACAATGATAAGTTCGAGTTTGAGCTCGACTCTAAATTTGTTATTCGATACTCGACTTGAACTCGATCGAGTTTTATTTTTCTAGCTTAAGCTCGATTCGTGAGCAAAATCAAGTTACTCGAACTCGCTCGATTAAGCTCGATTAATATATAAAAAAAAAGCTTAATTTTTATACTAAAAAAAAAATCGATTATTTGTGCTCGAGTTCGAGAATTTTTACAACTAATTTTTATTAAACCTAATAAATATTATATTTTCAAGATAATAACAATAATAATAGCAACAACAATAATAACAACAACAATAATAATAATAATAACTTACACAACAATCAAATTCAAGCAAATAAAAGTCTCATTAAATGATTCAAATACAACACACAAATATAAGACATAATGAAATTTAGAAATTAAAATTCTAGTTGAAAGATATTAAATATCCAAGCAAATAAGTTCACAAATAAGTTACAACAAATCAACAACAATATATATGCTGCCTTCACAATATTATGTCTTCAAATGAACATTAGGTTCATATTGTTTTTCAATAAACCTACACAAAAGAATAATTACAAAACAAAGAAATTATAGTTAACAATAAGAATAACGGTAAAAGTACCCATATAAGAAAAAGATTGTAATATTATTACAATGATAATAACTTTAAATTTTTAACATTAGCATCAACATGGATTTTATCTTGTCAGTTGTCTTATAATCAGAGCAAAAAAATATAAACAGTATCTTGTCAATTACCTTAACATGAGTTTCTATCATTAGTTAATCTATGGTTCGTAAACTATAATGCAAAAAGCTCAATATAGACTAGTTACCACTTATTTTTATTTAGTAATGTTGTGACAAATTAAAGGTATTTAATAATAATATTTCATACATGTATAAAAGATATTAGATATTCTCATTTTAAGGGATTTTGAGTGCAATCTCAATTGATTTCTTCTCTTTCTATATAAATAAAGTAAAAAAAAATAATAGTTAAAAATTAGATTAAAGCAATGATAGTCACCAAATAACAAAATAATAATAAAAAAAACTCACTTTGTTTTTATTCTTCACTCCATGAAGATTTCGACACCAATCTCCTCCATAAAGTAATGCTTGCATTGTGTCAGGAGATAAATAAGCACGATAAGTATCAATAACTCTACCTCCTGCACTAAAGGTAGCCTCTGAAGCCACTGTAGTGATAAGAATAGCAAGTATATCCCGAGCCATCTTGGATAAAATACGATACTTCAAAGTGTTCACTTTTCACCATTCCAAAGCATCAAACTTAGTGGAATCTCCTTCACAGATAAAACAGCCCTCAGCTAGGTAGACATCTAAATCAAATTGTTGTGGTTGAGGAGTTTCAACTGATTTTACATAATTTACAAATTCAAACCAACCAAAAGAAGAAGCTTTTATATTCATACCACTAATACCACTATTATGCACTTAAGTTTCAACATTATGCTTATTGTTAAATTGATACTCACGAGCATATTCATCATAAATCTCATAAATGACATCTCGAACTTTAGCAATATTTTCTCTTGCTTCTTTATCAGGATACATTCGAGGAAAGCAAAACTCAACTACCCTCATTTTGCACCTTGGATCCAAGATTGCTGCTATAGCCATCAACAAATTACATTCTCCCCAATACTTATCAAATTTACTCTTCATCTTACGAACCATTGCTTGAACAAATTCATTTTCATCATTCATCCTTTTATCCAACAACACTTTCACATGGTAAACTTCATTCAGAAACAGGTTTGAAGTTGGATAATCACTTCCAGAGATAATTTTAGTGGCTGAATTAAAATTTTCTAAAATTTCACAAATTTTTTCCACATTTTCTCAATCTTCATGACTTGGACAACATTCATAATGAGATTCTCGTTCTTTGATTCTCGAAAATATTTCTTTAAATTTGATTGCAATCGACAACATCTCGAATGTCAAATTTCAATGTGTTTCACAATCGAGAATGAGTTTCCTATCAGGCAATTGTAACTGTTGTACTATGTCAAAAAATGAGTTAAGTCTTACCTCATTTTGATTAGTAAAATTGACACTTTTATGAACATCACCAATCACATTCTTAATCTCAGAAAGGCCATCTTGAACAATGGGATTTAAGATGTGCGCACAACACCGAACATGAAATAATTTTCCTCTACAAAGCAACATCCTATTTATTGAAAAAGTGTCTTTAAGAATTTTAATCGCTACATCATTGCTTGAAGCATTGTCCACAGAAAGTGTAAACACCTTGTTTTCAATTCCCCATTCCTTTAGACATTTAAAAATACAATCAGTAATTTCAACACCGCGACGATGATGAGGTATGTGAACAAAGCTAATAACACACTTTTGCAATCTTCAATTAGAATCTATAAAGTGTGCTGTAAGAACCATGTACTCAATCTTTTGATTACTTGATTTTCACAAATCTGTTGTCAAACTAATCTTGCTGACAGTCTTCAACAGTGCCTTTAATTTCTTCTTTTCTGTTTCATAAACTTGCTTACAATCTTTTTTAATAGTATTGCGTGATACATTTTCCCATTCAGGCATCCCATGTTTTTGCATCATGTTAAAACTTTTCTCTTCTATAATCGAAAAAAGATGCTCGTGCATAAGTATCCAATGTGCAGCTGCTTCTCTCATCTTTGTCATATCAAACTTGCCATCTGTGAGAGTAGGTAGTATCTGTACATCACCACATGTGTTTACTGGCTGAAAGTTGATTATTTGTTGTTGATTTTGAAAAATTTTTCTCTTAACACAAGTTATCAAGTGTTTCTTAAATTGAGTTGTACTTTTACTTACATTTATTGCTAGCTTCTTCTTGCAATGGATACATTCTTCTTTTTTGGAACCATCAGAAAGATTAACATCTTTGAACTCTAACTAAACAGCAGATGTCTTTTGTCTCTTTTTCTCATTACTTTCTTCACACTTTTTAGGGTCAGCATCATCACATTCTCTATCATTGGCATCAATGATTGGTGTTTTATCTGTGTTACCATTAGTGGCATCTAAAGCTTCATTCATTGAATCATTACCATCATCTGACACAATTCGACTAGTAAAAGAATTTATTGTCGGCTGAACTGGTATAGAAGAGATATCCAATGTGGTTGATGACATGTTTAGTTCCCTATGACAAAAAAAAAAGACAAATCAAAACAATAATTTAATTTTGGGATCAAACAATAATGCAAACAAGTTGTTAGAAACATGTGCGGTAAATTCTATTGCCAGAAACATGCTAAACAAGTTGCGAGAACAAATTATTGGAAGAGTATAAAATTTTATTCTTTGGGAAAATATACTAATATTGTAGGAATTTTAATAAATTTAAGATTACCTACTTCAATAATAATTTCAATTTCTAAAATCAATTTCTTAAAATGAATATTTCTTATTAATTTTTACAATTATACATGCCTATTTAGTATTTATATAACATTAACTCAATCTCATTAGAAATAAGTGTCAGGTTATATTCTAACAAATCTAATATGCATAAAGAAGAAAAGTATTCACATTAAATAATCCCCAATAAACTAGTGATGAACTATATGGAAGCTCAAATTATGATTATGACTAAAAAAAATAAAGCCAATGACCTTTTTTTTTTGTTAAATAATATGAACCATCCAAAAGTTTTTCTATTGATTAAGCTTATTGTGCAAGTCTTGAAGTGGCCCAAATTCAATTACTTTCTTGCTAGTAATCAAAGACTTTTGGTTTACAAAATTCAGTATTTAAATGCAACTTCACAAAGAACATACTGCTTTTCACAAGTTTGCAACAAAAATAAAAGTATAATGTGATAGTGTTTGACAAACAAATCAGAATTGAGAAAATCAATACTAACAAATAGCTATAACACCTTACCCCCTTTCATTGTTGTTCTCGATTTGCATCCCCACAATATTCATAAGGGTATTTAATTTAGGCATTCATAAGGGTATTTAATTTAGGCATTCTTATTTAACCCACTTTTTAGCGTGAATTGGAAGCCTAACATAAAAACATTTAATAAAAAAATGGCCCTAAAAAAATATGTCATGGAAAAATATCCCATACTTTTTTTAAAATTAAGAAAAAAAATCCCCCCTATTTTTATCAATTGCCGGTAGTAGGGAAAGCAGCTGAGATAGAGAGAACAGTTCCCCTTTAAAGTCTTTTATGGATTTCGAGTTGGGAATAGAGTAGTGGCTTAGATTCCCTGATCGAGTAATACGGTTTGTTTTTCCCTTGTTCACGTTGAGGGATCGGGTTCTGTTCAAGCTACTACGAAAGAATTCTTCGAATGAATGAAACGAGCTTACCTTTTAGAGAGAGGAGAAAGGGCTTTTTATAGAGAGCATTCGATATGATGAAGCGGTACCTGATGAACCCACCGATATTGATCCCATCAACACCGGGAAGGTCCCTTCTGTCTTATAGCCTTACCCTGTGGGAATCTCAGATGTGAAATCCTAAATTTTCATGAAAATATTTGGAAAGGCTCTAACATAATGTTTTGATAAACAAAAAGGCAGCACAAGATAACTCTGTAAAACTATAACTATAGGACAAATCAAACACAAGAATGGCAACACGCAGAAAAGCACTTACTATGTAGAAAGGCAGGACGCAACAGCTTGCTCCAACTCTGATTTGTCTTGGATTTGTCTTGGATTTGAGTTGGTTCTGGTCTAAGCTAGCTTGGAAGACAATGGAGTGAGACTTAGGAAGAAAAGGCGCCGCAAGGGTTTTTTGGTAAGTGAGAGAGACGGGGAGAAAGATTGAAAGAAAAGAGGAAAAGAAAGAAAATAAAATTTTAGGGTTTTTTAAGTTAAGGGTAAAAAAGTAATTTTATAAATAAAATAATAAAAATAAATATATAATAGAAAAGCTCGATTAGGCTCGTAAGTTATTCGAGTCGGGTATTAATATGTTCGAATTCGGCTCGTTCGATAAATCGAGCTACACAAACTTGAGCTCAACTCGACAATTATCGAATCGAATTCGAATTTTAATCGAGTCGAATCCGAATAGCTTACGAGTACTAATATATTATTTACACCACTAACCACGAGTACCTAGGCTTTGAGGACTATGTCGACCCTTCGAAAATTTATCTCCTCTAGTTCAGGGAGATCGAAGGAGAAAGGACTGCCGCCCTTGGGCTAGGCCTAGGAGGACTAGGGAGGCAAACTGACAAGAGAGATGGCTCTGCCGCTGCTGCTGCTGATGGCCCTGGCACCACTAACGCTAGGGCTGCTTTTGCTGGACCTCTCATTTATGATGATGTGCAGTCGACCATGATTTCGATGGGGTGTCGTCATAAAACCTATGTTGATGGATCTCGCACTGCCGGTGGAGCCTCCTCCGACCCGCAGGCATAGCTAGGTTGACAAATTCCAACACTCTGTTGATGGCTAATTATACATGTTATTTACTTATGCGTGATTTTCATTTCAGGTTTTCCTGTGCTTTCATGCCTTGATTACAGATTATCATATTATATTCTACTATATTATTGTAACTAGCTAGATTGATTAAAAGGGGTGATAATTTTGTAAAGTTGGAGGAAAAAATTTACAACATTTACTACAATATGCTACTTAGCCAGTTGCACATGACATTAATATATAAACCTGCATGTACGTGTTTCATAATTCAATATATACGAGGAGTGACCAATTTATATTAATGTAAAAATTAAAAGTTTTATTTTTTTTAACAATTGATTTAAATAAATCCAAAAGACAACAAATTCAAATAAAAAAGAAAAAAAATAATTAATCTCATCCTTTAGATATATTAAAATCAATAATTAAAAAAATATAAAATTTTTTTGTGTAAGCTAATCCCTATATATATTATATTTAGATATATATATATATGTACAGTTAATTTAGGGTACCGCAACTGATCTGCTACTTCTTACTGAGTTCATGTCTCCTATAACCATATAACGATTTTTGTTAGCATATATACATATGATTTTACATGAATTCGATTTAATTTAACCATTAATCTAACTATAGGGCTCTATAGAAATACTTATACTCCTCTTGTTCCATTTTCTTTCATCATCTTTTTTTTTAAAGATGTTTCAAAATTATATCTTTTTTTTTTTTTTGAATATCTAAAATTCTAACTTTTTATATTTTAGATATTTTTACATTAAAAATCATAAAACTTTAATATTATAAAAAAATTTTAAATTTTAATGCTAAATACATTAAAATCAAAATTTTTTCTTAAACTCTGTAAAAATCAATACATTAAAATCATTTTGAGATGAAAGGAGCATATTTATATGGAGGTCAGCCCAGGACATGATGAATTCCACATCCACAAATAATGTGTTGCCACTCACTGCAAGGTTATTCAATAACAAGAAGAAAGAAAATAGAAATCCAGAGAAGGAATGAAGGTTCTGGAAAGAAATGAAGAATTAAGATAGAAAAGGTTGAGAGAATTTATAAGATAAGAGAGAAATTTTTAGAATGATTCTTGCCTTCTTTATTTCTCAATCATTCCTTTTTTAACATGTGCTTAACCTCCCAAAATATCTACTAACAGAATAACTGTTTTTGTTGACATTAAGCAGAATAGTCAACTATCTATTTACTAAGGAATATAGCTTTTGTTTGCAATTCTGCACTCAGCTTGTACGAGTGGTCTCCCCTTGAAACAATCTTTGTCCTCAAGGATTGAAAGAAGGAAATCTCCTTTGCAAGTCAAATAAAGTCTCCCAAGTGGTATCCTCTGGGAAAAAATTGCTACATTGAACTAAAACCTCAGTTACAGCAAAATTCCTCCTTCCAGACATTCTGTGATCCAAGATAACCACTGGCTCTTTTGCTAAAACTCCATCTGTATCCACCAATGGAAGATCATGCTACATAGGAACACCTCCCACATGTTTCTCTACCTGCGATACGTGAAAAACCGGATGGATCTTGGTGATTTCAAACAGGTCTAGCTTGTATGCGACAGCTCCAATTTTCTGCACCACACGATAAGGACCAAAATATCTGACAGCCAACTTTGAGCAAGTTCTATGTGCAATTGACTTCTGCCGATAGGGTTGGAATTTACATAAATCCAATCATTAACTTCCAATTGCCAATCGAACCTGTGCTTGTCAGCCTGTTCCTGGCTCTGTCCAAATGAAACCTTAAGAGTTTGATGGCAGCTTCCCTAGCCTGTAGGCTTCCGTCCACAACATCCACTCGAGAGTCCCCAGGTAGGTAGAGCTTGTGAACAGGAGCAGGTTGCCCGTACACCACCTCGTAAGAAGTAATTTGAATAGCAGAGTGGAAACTAGTGTTGTACCACCATTCAGCCAATGCAATCCACCTGGACCATTGTTTAGGGGTTTCACCCGTCATACACCGTAGATAAGTTTCCAAGCACCTGTTGATAACCTCTTTTTGACCATCAATCTGTGGATGATATGCAGTGGAAAGTTTTAACTCAAACCCTAACAGCTTAAACAGCTCTCTCCAGAACAAGCTAGTAAAAACTTTATCACGATCGGACACAGTGTAATCTGGGGCACCATGCAGCTTATAAACATTGTCAAGATAAGCTTGAGCAACAGTGATATCAATGAAGGGATGAGATAGCAATATAAAATGAGCATACTTGCTAAGTTGATCAACAACAACCATAATCACATCTTTACCAAATGACTTGGCCTTATTTTGCTAGGAATGGGTAGTGGCTGCAATAACCTTGGATAAACTGAGGGATCATACTGGTTCTGCTGACATACAGAACACTCCCTTACAAACTCTCTGACCGCTTTCTTCATACCCTTCCAGTACAGAACCCCAGAAATCCTTCGTATTGTAGATTCAATTCCAGAATGGCCCCCACTAGCTGAACCATGAAAATATGCCAAGAGATCTTGTCTCAAAATTGTATTGCCCCCACCATTAGTTTCCCTTTTCTCCTTAACTGATCATCCTGCCAAGAATATTTTGGGAATTGATTGGTAATTGGCCTTCCCTATTGGCTTAAGATAGCAACAATACCACAGCTAAAGGCATCCGATTCAACCACAAAGGTAGAGTTAAAATCAGGTAAGGCCAAGACAGGAGCTGAGATCATAGCCAATTTGAGCTTCTCAAAGGCCGTCGTGGCTGATTCCTACCATTGAAAAGCGTGCTTCAAAAGGTCAGTAAGAGGCTTTGCAATATTACCATATCCTTGTATAAACTTACGGTAATGCCCAGTCAAGCCCAGAAATCCCCTTAACTCCTTCACATTCTTGGGTACCGGCCAATTCTTTACACAGTCCACTTTCCTGCCGTCCATCTCCACCCCAGCACCACTGATAACATGGCCCAAATACTCAATTCTGGAGCTCCGAAATCACATTCAGACAGCTTGACATATATTAGTATATATATATATATATATATATATATAATAGGTTACTATGATCTTATGGATGCTGAATATGCAAACAGTGAGGATTTTCTTGCACCCTATTGAGGAACTCGATATCATTTGAAAGAGTGGGGTAATGGGAACCTTTCAGGCAACTATGAAAAGCACTTTAATATGAAGTATTTTTCTACCAAAAATGTTATAGAGAGAGCTTTTGGATTACTCAAAATAAGTTTGGCTATTCTTAAAAGTCCATGCTTTTATCCTATCGAAACTCAAGTTCAAATAATAACAGCATGTTATTTTCTTCACAATCTAATTAGAAGTGAGATGTTTGTAGATCCGGTTGAAAATGAACTTTATAAGGATGGATCAAAATTCATGCTTAATATGTCTTCAGATGAAATTAGCACGACTAAAGCTTCTAATCAATGGGCTGCATGAAAAGATAACTAGGTTATGAATATGTTTAACGAGTGAAGAGCTAATAGGAGATAATAAT
Source organism: Durio zibethinus (assembly GCF_047325235.1). Classification (NCBI taxonomy): domain Eukaryota; kingdom Viridiplantae; phylum Streptophyta; class Magnoliopsida; order Malvales; family Malvaceae; genus Durio; species Durio zibethinus. The sequence goes on from NC_143187.1 coordinate 14,041,169, forward strand.
ATATTTTTCCAATGAATGAAGTGAATAAATTGGATGTTTTGGACTTGGCATCCATAGTTATAGACCTGGGTTTGGTGTATTTGGGTTACATTTATAAGCTCTATTCCATTACTTTAAACATTCTAGTCAAGTTTCTAAGAGCATCCAAATTGTTTTTACTTTTTCTTCAATATAACATCTCACAGCTATTCTTGTAATCTACACTTTTTGCTTTTTAGAACGAAATGATGATAGGGGTCCATACGCACATTTGGAATGCTATTGTCTGCATGTTTTTTCTACTTTGTCTTGCAATTTATCCTACCTAGTAGGTCCATATGCTATTGATTATATTTAATTAAGAAATAGATCTGACTAATAAAAGATCCTATTATTTTTTCCTATTTTAAATGAAACTGAAATCCATTTTAAATAGTAGCATTTATTAACTATCTGATTGCACTTTTTTGCAGTGACTATCTTGCAAAATATCATTTTCCTTTCAAATTTTTGCTATAAGTTTCTATGGTTTTTTTGAAAATTTGTACTTTATAAACTAGATGAGAGCATTTGTGTGATTGAATGTGAATAAATTGACTTTTACATATTCTGAGTAAGTTTGTTTTTTAGGGTATGAGAGTAGACAATATTTCTGGTTGATATGTTTTCATAATCTAATAATAAAAACAATCTAATAAAGCTATCATTGCATGGGCTTTATCTCTGTCTTTCACAAATCTTCATATTATATATATATATATATATATATATATATAAGTATAGGTTACATAAGCCTATCCATCACATTTACCTGTTGCTACCCTTAAATAGGGGTATAAGTGAATAGAGCTTTCGACGAACCGTTCGTGAACATGTTTGATTTCTGTTCATTTATGCTTATTTACTAAGCTTAATAAACGATCTTAAACACCATTTGTACATTCGTTTATTAAATGAATCAAACACAAATAGCTATCTGTTCATTCATTTATGTTTATAAACAAGCTCATTTACGGTTCATTTAAAACTCGTTTATTTATTGTTCATTTATTATTCATTTGTTGTTCATTTATAATAACACTAATAAAATTAGATTTTTATCCTTTACCCTAATCTTATTTTAAGGTTCGTTTATGTTTGTTTGGGTTCGTTTATGTTACTCTAGGGCTTATTCATTTAAATTGGTTTGGTTATAGTTTATTTATTGTTCACGAATGTGTTCATTTATATATGTTCATGAATATGTTCGTGAATATGTTCATTTAATGTTCATGAACGAGCTCGTTTAACTTAATTGAATGAACATGAACTGAACATGAATCGAACATGAACAACCTATTATTTAAACGAATAAACAAGAACAAATATGGCAACTTTCTTAACAAATATGAACCGAATATGAATACCTTTAAAAATAAATGAACAAACACAAACATACATTTGTTCATGTTTCGTTCGTTTACAGCCCTACCTTTAAATTTAGAAACATTTATGGATCCAAGACCAATTTCAAACTAAAAAGTTGGAGAAATTTTTTTCTATAGATAATAGTAATTGGCAAGCAAGATTTAATTGTATGATAGCCTCTGGTTTTTAGACATCTAGCTTATGATATGGCAAGCAATTCTAAGTTGTAATGCAAATTTGTTGGATTTTGAGAGAAATTTTTTGGCGTTTTAATCAGGCTTCAAATATTAGGCTTTGTTAATTAGGTTTATTTTGTATGGACGTAATGGGTTCATTTCTCCTCTTTTAATCACAATTGCATATTTGAAATAAAAATGAAATTGGTTTATTCAGTTTCACAGTTCTTTCTAAATTTACTGTTGCAATTCCTCTCTTTTTTTATGGATTTTCTAATGGGAGAAAGTATGGGTGAGAGAGTTGAACTCAATTAACTATATATTATTCATATGTGTGCTGCAAAAAGCTCTTTTTTGGTTGGTTCTTAATCTTAATATGGTGTATGCAATGCTTTAAAATGATTGTCTTTTGTGTGTTCCATTTCTTAGTAAATATCTATTCAACAATTACAATTTATATAACTTACAAAAGAACCCTATGTATTCTAGACAGCTTAGAAATATAATTAAAGATTCACTAGTACCTCGTACTATTTTACATTAGATAGAGAACAAATGTAATAGATGTATGCGTTGGGTGAATCTTTAAGCTATAACCATAGCAATGACCATGAAACATCCAATGTGTGCAACATATACTGATAGGTGATGCCTTATCAGTATGAACCATAAACTGATGTTGTGGAAGGCCTTTCCTCATTCACTTAGTTTGATGCTTATTGATAATTGTAATGTCTCATTTCAATAGTTGTAATGTCTAATAATCTTATTGATATTTGAACTTTTTTTCTTTGTTTATTGATGGAGTTTAAAGAAGATTTCGAAAAGCAAAAAAAAAAATCAATATTCACGGACTATGGAATAAGAGAATGCTTTTCTTGAAATACTAAAGCATTGTGTTGCAAAAGAAGCTAGATTTTGCCACTTTCAAATAGGAATCTTTCTTAGTATGGAGAAAGTTTTGGCTAAAAAATGTCTAAAGAGTGGCCTTAAAATGAAACCAAACATTGAATCAAAACTAAAATTTTGGAGGGAACAACATGGAATTGTGTTTGACATGTTGAATCAAAGTGATTTTGGATGGAATGAAGATACAAGGTGTGTGGAAGTATGTGATAGAGCTAATAGAGCAATTTTGAGTGCTTACTTGAAGGTAATTATTATTTATTGTTCTTTGAGTGTGTAAAAGCTTATACAAGAAATGTTATGAAAAAGATATTGAATTTGATAATTGATTTCATTAGGCATTAGATTATTAGCTAATATTTGTCCTTGGTGTTGTTTTTTATGAAGTTATATATTTTGTTTAATAAAAATGAAATATATTCTATTTCATTAGCCTTCACTCTAGGACTAGGATTATAGAAAAAAAATTGCCACTTTAATTCACTTTTATGTTGTGTTGATGGTTTAGTCTCATGTTCTGTTTTATTAGCTTTTGATTGTGATTGTCTTTATCTATTGTACAATCATAAGAGAGCAAAAATAGGTGTATAAAGAGTTCACCTACTTTAAAAGGTTAGGTTTTTTATTTGAAAAAAATCATGCTATTGGAAAATGAGTAGAAGCACCAACATATGCTATAAAAGAGCTCGATCGTGAAGGAAATGATGAAAGTGATGGTGGAGACCAAACAAAAAATTCTATAAATTAAATCTTTATGCTAAAAATAATGTTGAAAGCTCTCGTAAAAAATGTTCTAAATGTGGTGAAGCATTAGTTGGTGGCTTGGTAAAGGCGGTTCACATCTTTGGCTTCTACTTTGCTAAATCTAGTGAGAGACTTGATCACATTGCTAACCAAGTTGAACATATAAAGCAAAATCTATAATGATCAAATAAATATTCCTGGGGAGCTTAAGGAAATGGGTGTTTAAGTGCTGAAGATAGATTGAAGTCAATATGCTAATAATGGAAAAACCGCAAAATGGTCATATATATTTAGGGTTTAAAAGAGATACTAGAGTACCATTTGTTCAACATCTACCGACAAAGTGAAGATTTATAGTGGTATACATTATAACTGAAGATTTATAGTGGTATACATTATAACTATGAGTTTTATTGGTATTATTTTCATTTATGATTCTAATAGCAAACTTATTATTTTTGGGATTGTCACTATTGATGTTGCATTTGTTTTGGAAAATTGATCATGATTCTACTAGAAAACTTATATTTTTGGGATTGTTACTATTAATGTTGCATTTTGTTTTAGGAAATTGATCTTGATTCTATTAGCCAATTTATTATTTTTATTTTTATATATTATTTATAAAAAAATTCAGTTATTGTTGGCAATAAGTAGCCATGCAAGTAATTTGTAATTCAAACTTTGAGATTTGTATAAACTATAAGCCTTTTAATTTTTTTTAATATAAAGTAATACATAATTTTATTTGAATTTATATTTATTTATTATTTATTTGATATATCTATTTGTTTATTATGAGTTTTTAAGTAAAAATTATTGAAGGAATTTATTGAGTATAAAGAGTATTTTGCTAACTTTAAATTAATTGATAGATGATTTTTAGAAAAATAATTAAGAAATTATATCACTTGCAATTACATAAAAATCAAATTAGTATATATAAAGTGTAGCTAATACAAAGATTAAGCTATTTGCCCAAACTCGAAGGCCTACCTAAATTTTAAGAGGGCCTAGACAAGAAATTAAAACCCATTAAATGGGGTTGGGCATAATTTTTAGATTTATTTAAATTTCAAGTTTAGTTTTGGACAAAAGAATTAAAACTCAAACTCGACTTAACATAATCCAAATAAAATATAATTAAAATATTAAAATTATATAAGTATATATATATGTGAATTTTTATATTTATATTTTATTTTTTAAAAAAAGATTTTTTTAATTTTTTATTTTATAAATTAAGTTTAATAGGTATGCTTGAGATTTATTTTTTCAATTTAGGCCAAGTTTGGAAAATTTTTGAGATCCGAAATATCGGATCAGGTAAAGCCTCTTCTAGGCAAACATATAAACTATTAATATCAAGCACGAGTTCGACCCAAACCCAGCTTGTCCCAACTCATAAACATTTTAATAAATGGTGGTTTTGACCAATGAAAATTCTCATCCTATCTTAATCTTAATTTTACATCGAACAAATATGACAAATGGTAAAAAAAAATCTTATTTTGATCTTAATTCTTGCACACCAAATATAAAATATGATGATATAATTCAATCTAATCCTATTTATAATTTTATATTATTCTATTCTATCATAATCTTGTGCTCCAAACATAGTCTAAAAGTAATTTATACCTATAAAAGAAACAAGTAAATGGAACCAAGTAAAGGCACAAACTTCTTTAAATTAGCAAATTAAAAGAGGTATCACCATTGGTTCTATAAATAGAGTTTTATAGTGTGTATTTGTATGGATTGGTGTTGCTTTGACAAGAGTTACAACTATAGACACCTTATTTTGTCCAAAAAACTTTCGAATTTAAAATGGGTTTTAGGTTGTAAACTGGGCCTTGATTGAAAATTTTTGGGCCCAAGGATTAAAAGCCCTTAAAAAAATTAATTTTGATTTTGATTCTAATTTTGATTTTAAATTTTAGTTATATTTTATTTCTGATTGGTGAAACTGTTTTTTACTTCATTTTTTATTTTATTTTTTTGTTTTGTTATTTTATTGTTCTTTAGTTTTATATATTTATTATTTTTAATTGTGATTAAATTAATGTGTGAAGAAAATAAAAAAACTTTGGTAATTTACATTTTTTTAGTATTTATGCATGAATTATTATAATATATTTGCATGATATTTTGCATGAGTCTAATTTAATTGCATGATTTATTATATATTTTTGCATGACTATTTTTGCATGACTTATTATATTTTTGTTTTATTTTTTGGCATGATTTATTGCATGATGACTTCTGATATTTATTACATGATATCCTAGTATAATATAATTTTTATATATTTGCATGATTTTGCATGTCTTAACTATTATAATATTACAAGTTTTGATTTTGGAATTGATTTTGCATGATAAAAAATCATCTTTGATAGGGCTTAAGTAAGATAACATATAATTAATGTGGTATCAATATTGGACGTAATGGGGTGTTAAAACCTTTCATGCACATAACTAACTCTTGAACCTAGTTCTGTTGACATAGACCAAAACCTATTTTTTTAGGAACCCATAGTTTACACTTAGGATAATCTTAAAAAAGATATATTCATGTAGTGACCAATCACACCTAAGTAAAAAAAATTGGTGGCGACTCCATAGTTTTTATGTCTAATGGGTAGGTTTTCAACTTAAACGTTATGACAGTTTGGTAATTCTGCCGGAGATATTAAAGAGTCAAGCAATTAGTTAGTTATATGTTATCTTAAGTCTTGCTTTGATTGTTTTATTATGTAATTATTTGTGATTACTAACCTATTTGTTTATGATTTCTTATTTGTTTGTTTTTTAGATTTTAACCTTTTATGTGCACCAATTTATTTCATTATTTGGTATGTCCCTTTACACACACCATTCTTGCATTCATGCATAAGCACTATACCCAGGCTTTTTCCCTTATCGAGAGATAGCAAGTACCTACACTCTCATGAAGTGATAACCTCTATGTGACCTAGCGTAAACTCCAACTCAAAATTAAATCCTTTTCATTTGAGCCTATAATAGTGAGTGAAGATTGGAATGCCTTTCTAGGCTGTAATGGAAAATGATGTAAAGAATAATTTGCAAGCCTTTAGATTATCAAACCTTTGAACCCAGCATGTAAATAAACTTTAAGGATCCAAACCTAATTTAGAGCCATGCCTTCCTTGTTAGAAAATCCTAAGTAGAACACATGATAAGACATTTATGTGCATACTAATCCTTTTTCTTTTATTGTATATGCATGCATCATTAGACTTATCATAAGAAGTGATTGCCACAAAACAATTTTGACAAAAAAAAATCTTAATTGTATCCATGGAAAGCCTAGCAAAGTCCCTTATTGGCTCGAAAAGAAAGTCTAAGGAGTTGAAACTTGTAAACAAAAGGCTTAAAAAGGAAGTCCAAGCACTTAAATAAGAAAGGATGAATGAAAGAATCTATTCACTGATATTAACACCACATAGTCATCCCTCACTTATAAGTTAGCCTAACTTCTAAAGGAAAATGGACAGTTGCAAGCAAAAATACAAGAAAGTAGAGATGCACTTTTTTAGGAGCAAAACAATATCCAAATGTTGAATAGGGTTATTGGTGAAATTAGAACACAAATGGGGGTTGTGACTAAGGAATGTAAGCCAGCAAAAGAAGCATATGTGCATGACCAATTGGAATACGTACTTGATCAAATCATTGTGGCTATTTATAAAGCCAAAAACATGGTAGAAAAAATCGAGGAGTGAAAAACAAAGGTGCCACCAGTTAGAACACATGGCCAATAACTACTAGATTTTCTCAAAAAAATATAAGGTTAATATCAACAAATTAGGGATTTCTTTCCAAAATAAACTCTAGACTTTTATGGATGGAATTTTGGATTTAATTAAAAATAACTTTTAATTCAATAAAGATTTTTCTTGTTAACGATTATTATGTAATAAATCCTACTCATAGCATTCATACATTTATTCATTGTTATAATTTAAAGATGTATGGTTTCATAAATCTTTCTCTAAATATGCACCATAATTCTAGTAAATTAAGGTTCAAGGATAGCTCAATCTTTGAATAATCTGAGGCATTACAACATTAAATACCAAGTAAAGATCACAAAAAAGAGCAAGCTCTTTGCATCCAAAATGTAGAAAAGGCATAAGAAGAATTGAAAGGACAATTAGAGACTATTACTAAGTTGCTAAAAAATATGAACAAAGGGAAGAAAGTGGTGCAAGAGGTGATGGCCTAACATGAGACCATTATATCCTCTTGGTTTTTGCCAATACTCAGCATAAGCATCTCGAGGTGTCTAACATTAAATGCCATTTATTAGAGGTTACCTCTATGTGCATATTGACATCCCTTTAACTGTTACTTTTACCCACATTGCTCATGTTCTTAATGTTAAGACATCTAAATAAACTCAAGTTCCTAATTTAGATAGTCCAATGGAGTAAGAGAAGCTAAAGATAAGCCCCATAGAAGTCGAAAAAAGTTTTGGATCTTAAAAGATGGATCCAATAGAAGAAAAGTTTAGAACAATTAAACAGACAGATTTTTATCGATTAATGGATGCTGTTAGACTATACCTAGTTCCTGGTATGGTGATTCCACCAAAATTTAAGGTACCTAAATTTGAGAAATATGATGGAACTAAGTACCCCAAAACACATGTTACAATGTACTACTTTAAAATGGCTACATATGCACACAATGAAAAGCTACTCATCTATGTCTTCTAAGACAGTCTCACTAGTTTAGCTTCTAGATGGTATGTATAATTAAATAGGTCTCGTATTTGTGGCTTAAAAGAATTAACAAGGACTTTTATTACCTATACAAACACATCATAGATTTGGAATCAGACTGCTTATCCTTACAAAGTGTGGAAAAGAAAAATGTTGAGAGCTTCAAAAAATATGCTCAGAGGTGGAAAGATATAGTTTTATTTGTCAACACTCTCAAAGTTCCATATTATGAAATGATGATTGGAAATGCCATAAAAAATTTAGCTAATATGATAATTTTTTTTAGAAAATAATAGAGAATGCAATCAAGAATTGGAAACTTAAAGGTGGTGATGTAACTAATGCAAACAAATGAGCTGTACCGAAAAGGAAAGAAAGAGATGCTCAAGCTATAATTTATAAAGAACAATAGATTGAAGCCTTCACACCTTATTATCCTTACCTGATGTACCAACCTTACAAACCAACCATAAACACCATCTCTCTAAGTTTTTATGCTTATCAATCAGTCATACAACTACCTTGCTCTATGCCTATAAGTCAACCAGCTGCTCAACCCAAGAAATAGGTGAAAAGAGAAAGAGCTCCCATAAATTCAATCCCTATAACATTGAGTTACTCACTCAACTTATTAAAAGCCATTTGGTTGCACCAATTTATTTAGAACCTATGAAACCTCCCTACCTTAAATGATATGATGCTAATGCTACCTGCAACTATCATCCTAGGATTGCTAGCCATTCTACAGAAAATTGCATAGCATTGAAATACAAGGTGCAAAGCTTGGTCAAAGTTGACTTGGTGAATTTTGATTAAGAAGCAGGGCTGAGTGTCATTAGGAACCTTTTGCCTAACCACACTGGGCATAATCTTGAGAAAGTTTCCTAAATGCTTGTCACCTTAGGAATTTTAGGAAGTAATGCAAGTATTTAAATATTTATGAACATTTAAGAGTCTTTTATGTTAGTCATTTATTTATCATTCATCATTTTGATAAAATGACAAATACATTTTCCTTACATTTCCTCTTTCATTCCATTGCCTTTATATATCCTTTCATATTTCACTCATCTCCAAATTCTAAATAATGAACGTTTAGACAATCATGACCATAATTTAGGATTCAATTTTGAAAGCATCATTCATATTGGTGAAATTGATAAATTGAGACTTTTAATCTATTGGGATTACTGAAGTAAAAAAATACCAATTGTATGAAATGAGTCAAATCTGACAAGCAGTTTCACTCTTGAAACAAATACAATATGTGGTTTTCATGGTGATTCATTCACAAGTTTGCTCTTGTCAATAAATGATGTTTATTAAGAGTATTTATATTTGAAATGAGAAATAACCATATTTCTTCTACCTTTCATACAAAAAGTAAAATTATTCATTTGCTACCCCATTTAAGCTTATTGATATTTTCTTTGAAAGAAACCTTAACCAAGGATCATCGTTCACACTGGGGGGCAAAGTTTGAAAAAGGCTAGTTCACTAAAAGAAAAGTGAAAACCCTTGATAACTTCAAGGGCAAAACTCTTTTGTGCTTAGATCTTTTTTGAAAAATGGTGAAAAGTGCAAATAAAAAATGAAAGAGAAACTATAAAGAAAAGAAAGAAAAAAAATTATAAAAAAAGGAGAGAATTGATGAAAAATGAGGTAAAATGCCAAAGTGCTTTACATAATGATAAATGATCCTTTGGTTTATAACCCTTTAAATACATTTTGAGCCCAATTTATCCATTTCTTTCATAACCCATAACCTTAGCCTACATTACATCCATTCAAAGTTCATTTTGATCAAATGGGAATACTTAAATAGGAAAATCATGAATCGAACTAAAATAGACTTAAAATTGTTTGGAATTTTGATTGAAATATTTTGATAGATCAAGAGGAAAGCAAATGAAATGAAAAAAAAAAAAAAGAAATGTGTGAAAAAAGTAAAAAGAAAACAAAAAGGAGAAACAAATGAAGACTTAAATTGAAAACCCGAATGGGCAATTTAAGTAAAAAAAAGATATATTTGAGACTTAAAAAAGCAACCTTAATAAGGATCCTATGAGATATAGATAATACATGGATTAATGAACTCAAAGATCAAGAATATTAATGGAATGAACCTATTCATTCTTTGCTAGACTCGTTCTTATAATAAATATCCTTTCTTTGATTTTTCTTATTCTTTACCATTTATTTCTTAAGGAAATGTGATAGACTAGATTTTCATACATTAGAATGATGATGTATGAACAAATGACTGATATTAAAGATCCATGAATTATTTTTAAAAAGTTAAAAATGATTAGGGCAAATCAAAAATGAAATGAGAATGATGAAAAAAGTTTAAAAGGATGTTGATTGTTATGGCTTACAAATGAAAAGAAACATTCAAATGTTGATATCCAATAATAAAACTAATGAAAGGAAATTTGGAACACAAATCAGTTGATACATTTGCTGGCCAGTTCTAAAGAAGCTGAAGAAGAACACAATTGGAAGCTAAAAATGAGAAAAGACATGAAAAATTTTTTTGAAAACCATTTACCACAATTAAAGATATATAACATTGACTTTTACATTTCATGCATTGCACTCATTGCATCCATTAAGAACATTGCATTCATTATCATTTATTGCATTCATTGTGCATGATTGAAAAAATAGGAAAAATCAAAGTTTGAATTTTGGAAAATCTTTTTATTCATTGCATATGCTTGGAAAGTAGAAAGGAGAAAGTATATGTGGAAATGATTTAGAGAAGAGACATTGGAAGATAATTAAAGATGATCTAGTTGAAATGAAAGAAATCATTTTAAGGTAAGAACTTTAAAAGTTTCAATGCCTCTGTTAACAATGAGCTTTTTTTAAGGTAATAATAATTTATAAGACTTCATGGTATGATTTTAAAAGTTCCAAATATCTCTTTTATTTTTCACAAGTTTCAAAGCCTCAACTGGGGAGCATTTTATTTATCAAAAGTTTCAATGCCTTAGTTGTAAGGCATCATTTTATTTGTCAAAAGTTTCAATGCTTCAGCTGTGGAAGAGTATTTTATTTTTCAAAAGTTTCAAAGCATCTATTGAGAAAAAGCATTTACGATTTTCTTTTGTGATTTTCCTTGACTTGAACAAAATAGATGTCTTTTGATCTTCATACAAATTTTGTTTTACAGAAAGTGCACAAAGAAGGGTAACTGTAAACACCCTATTTTGTCCAAAAGATTTTTTGGAAAATAAGTTTTGGGTTGTAAACTAGGCCTCGATTAGAAACTTTTGGGCCTAATGATTAAAAGCCCAAAAAAATTAATTTTGATTTTGATTTTAATTTTGATTTTAATTTTAATTTTATTTTTAGTTTTATTTTAGTTTTTATTTTTGGTCAAAAAATTCAAAAAAAAAATTTAAATGAGAAGGTTGTAAATAATAAAAACATGGGATTTAATGTGCATAAAGAAAGCTATAAATTTTGTATAAGATATGGTTTTAAATTCTAAAATTTAATGATTTATTCTTTAAGGAAATTCTAACACCTCAATCTATCAAAAAATGAAAAAATCTAGAAAAACAAAATCTTAGGAATCTTTGGCAAATTTGGTGAGATTATGTTTGTTCAAATTAAATTAGGATTTAATGTCTATAAAAAAGACCAAATATGCAATGACAAGGAACAATACATCAAGCAATATAGAGAGACAAAAAGCAATTAACACAGATTAAGTAGAAAGCAATCCAGTGGTAAGCAGCAATAAGATCAAACATACATCAATAAGCTTAGTTTCTAAAAGCAATTACAGTCACTGCAGGAAGAAAGAATCAAGTATCAAGCAATTCACAATCAAAGGCCATTGAAAAGCAAGAAATTTTTGACAAAGTTTTGGAACACTTAAAGGGATCATAACAGGGAAGCAATCAAGACAAAGTTCATAATTCACACTTAATTTCTAGCTACCAATTCAAAGCCAAAGTCCATAGTTATATCAATTTTTAGAACCAAAATCCATTAAAGCCAGAATTAAAGTTCAACCAAGGAAAAATCCAACAATCAAGCAAGAAGAATGATAGCACCAAAATATATATAGTTTTTACATGTTAAAATGGTGCTAAATTTTAAAAATTTTGGATAATTTTTAGTATTTTTCATGTTATTTTCATGATTTTAGGTTTTTCAAACTTAAGACTTCATTTCATACAAGCCATGCATGCAAGGAAGACATTCGGCCTAATTGTGAAAGCTCATTGCCACCTATTTTGATCCACACAAATGCAATTCAAATCTCGCTTAGAATCCGCCACATTTGGCCAAGATAAAATTTTGAGCCAAACATGTCTTATTTGCTTAGCCATGAAGAAAATAAGTTGCATAAAGACTATATTTGACCGTGAAAGAGAGTAGAACATGTTGCAAGACCATGGACTCTACAAGCTCAATCCATTTGACCAAAGCAATTTCAAATGAGCTACCATGTATTTTTTCACAATAAGGCCTAGATGCATTTGGCCAAGATGAGTTTGAAGCATATTATGATGTTTGTTGCTTAGCCTTGAAAAAATTCACTTTGAGTAGGATTTTATCAATTTGAAAAAAAAAAAAAACTAACTTGCTCTTGAAACTCCAAGCCTTAGCCAAATCCAATGGAAGAGATTATCCAAGATTTGATCAAGATACAAACAAAGGTAAATATTGATCTAACAAGAATCCATTCTACCAAAAACATTCAAGCATAGAGAGTCTCATTCAGCCATGAAACTTTGAAGACCAAGATCAAGCTCATCCAATTATATTTGAATTGAAATCAAACACTTGTGAAGTTTATCCCCCTTGGCTGAACCTTCTACTATAAATAGGGAGGCCATTCACTCATTTTCATTATCCCTCACTTTTCCTCTCTTCTCTCTTTTTTATAGTTCTTTAGTTCTTTAAGTGAGTTATTGGCTTAGGTGACAGATATGCTAATAACCACAAAAGTTTTTATTTTCATTAAATTTTTTAATTTAATAAGCATATTTCCATAATCTTTCTTTTCTTATTTACAAGTTTACAGATCTTGTTTTTCTTTTCGTTAAATTTGGCAAGCATTTTTTTCCAAGATACAATCAAAATTTTCTCTATTTTCTTTGCAAGATTCAACCAACTGTCACTTTCTTGTTCTTTAAATTCTTTGCATGCAATCTTTATTTTTTTTACAAGCATTTGGCAACTACTTTTCTTTACTTGCAATCTTTTAAATCTTGTTTTATTAGATCTAATTTTTTGTATTAGTCTTTTACATCTCAAGTGATAATTGGTGAACTAAGAACCCTGGCTACACATTGCCTTTACTCTTAACTTGATCCCGATAACCCCAAACCCTAAATTTTCATTTCTTTAGATATAAACCATTAGGGTTTTTCCTTTGATACTTGCAAGTAACCTGACATTCTATTATATAATCTATGAGGAGACGATACTTAAATACTTCACACTTTATTACTTGATCTATATACTTACAGGCTCTATATGAAAAGCAACAATCAAGTTTTTCAGGCCATTGTCGATGATTATAGAGGTGTTCATAATATCAATAAAGAATTCCTAAGCTTTTATAATTTAAACATTCTTTTTTTTATTTACTTTTTTTTGCTTTTCTTTAATCTTTTTTTGTTTGCATACGTAGATCCAAAAGTATTGACTTAGCTCTAGTTGATCAAAAAATTGAAAGAACCTTTAGAAAAAGAATAAAAGAGCAAACAACACCACCTACAACAACTCCAATGGCTAATACAAATAATGAAGGGTAAAGAACATTAACAGACTATGCAGTTCCCAAGACACATGGTTTTCAACCATTCATTAGAAGGCCAGTTATTCTAACCAACTATTTTGAGATCAAGCCTTTAATCATACAAATGGTCCAAACTTTTGTATAGTTTGAAAGGCTACCCATTGATGATCCAAATTGTCATCTTTTTAACTTTTTTGAATTATATGACACTCTTTATTATAACGGTGTTTCTAATGAAGCTATTAGACTAAGATTATTTTCTTTTTCTCTTAGGGACAAGGCAAAAAGTTAGTTGTCTTCTTTACCACCTGGTTCAATCATAACTTGATATGACTTAGTCCAAAAGTTCTTAGCAAAGTTTTTCCCACCAGCAAAGACTACCAAGCTAAAAAATAAGATCACCACTTTTCTATAAGCTTATAGTAAAACTTAATATGATGGATGGAAAAATTCAAATTACTACTAAGAAAATGCCCATATCATGGGCTCTAAATCTAAATATTTTACAATGATCTCATACCACCTATAAGAACTACCTTAGATTTAAAGGCAATAATGAACGAGACTTCTGAGGAAGTAAATGAGCTTATAGAAGAGATGGCTACTAATAATTACCCGTAAAGTATGAAAGTTAGTAAAAAATTTGCTAGTTTATTTATGGTTGATGCCATTACTTCAATCAATGCCCAATTAGCTAAACTTACAAAAAAAAAATTAAAGCCTTAGGAAACCAATCCCAAACCAACCTTATGAATACTATTCAAAGCCTTTTTTGCCTCTTGTGACATATGTAAAAGACCTCATTCCTCATAAATATGCCAATTTAAGGTAAAACTAGTTTAATACATCCAATAAACCAAATCTAACAACAATCCTTATAATAATACCTACAATCTTAGATGACAAAACCACCCAAACTTTTTTTGGAACCATTAACCCACTAACAATTAAAATAACAACTACTATCCCAACCCACCAAATCATAACCCAGCCTAAGAAAAAAAAAACCACTTTTGAAGAAATGTTGACCCAATTGATACAAGCAATACTACCAATATCCAAAGTCAAGCTACATCCATCAAAAACCTAGAAAACTAAATAAATCAACTTGCCCAAGCCATAGCAAATCACCTTATAGGTACCCAGCCTTGCAATACTGAAACCAATCTAAAAAGGTAAAGCAACGAGGGATGTAACACAATTTATTCTTTGAAAGATGTTAGGATGAGTGATTTTGATGAGAAAGATGATGAACCCATAGTAGTAAACCTACCAAGTTTTGTAAGGCAACTTAAAGTAGATTTTATAAAAAATGAGGATATTTTAGAGGATGAGGACTATTGAGATTTGGTAGAGAAATTTTAGAGGATTTTGACCTCATGGCATTACAAGCCCCTAAAGATATTGAAACTTGTGAGGAAGATCCTAAGGAAAAGAATGATATAAATGAATTATAAAAAAAATCCAAAATAGTAGATTGAAGGGTCTTCTAAAAAAAAGTAAATGTTGCCACAAGTAAGAAGAGCACTACAAGTAAGGCGAGCACTACTAAAGAGTTTTCAACCTAAACTTGAAGAGATATTCCAAGGTGAGCTAGCCCAAAATGATCAAGGCAAAAGGGTAACATAAGAAAAAGATCCCTAAAAAGAAAATCTTAAAAAATAGGTTCAATAAAAAGTTTAACCAAGGCTAAAGATGACTACCAAAATGTATAAGTAGTGTTTAACATAGCACCACCTGCTTAAGGCCTATTCAAAAGAAGTTGCTTAAGGAATTTAAAGAAGCCACATTTTTAAAAGAGTATAGTCCCAAACTTTAACAACTCTTGCCTAGAAAGCAAAAAAATCTAAAGAGTTTTACTATACCTTACAAAATTGAAAAGTTCAAATTTTTTAATACTTTTTGTGATCTTAGTTCAAGCAAAAATCTAATACCTATGAATATTTTTATGCAACTAGCTTGTAGAAAGTTGAAGCCTACCCATCTCAATATTAAATTTGCTAATCAATCTACTAAGTTATCACAAGAGATGTTGAAGAAAGTTCTAATAAAAGTTGGAAAATATGTTTTCCCTATGAAATTTGCTATGTTAGACATGGAGGATAATAAGACTTCATTATTGTTAAAGAGACATTTCTTATTTACTATTAAGGCCTTAATAGATTTGTATAATGCTAGCCTTACCCTTAACTTTAAAAAAAAAAAAGAAATTGAAGTTTTTATCTGCAAGGTAAGGTGCATTAAGAGATGAAAAAGGTGCTGATGCAGTCAAAGTCAAGAAAACCCTGAAAAGTCTAACCTAATAGATAAGCCTCCTGACCTTGTAAAACAATTAGCAACCCCTAGCTTCAGCCATGTCAATCTTTTAAAATACTCTCAATTTATGTGATCCTTGTAAAGAGAGTTAGTCCATATCCTCAAACAAAGTCTGTTTAAGCCATTCCACAAAAAGGAAAACAATAAGGTAAGCTCCCTCCAAAAAGGTAAGATAACTTTTCATAAATTTAAGAATGGTTAAGCCTGACCAAAACTGGTGCTACTTGGAATGCAACCTAAATTTTACTTTAATAGTTATGATTTTTGTGATTTATTTATTTTCTTTTAAGATAGGTATGTTTTTGATATTTTTGTTTGAGTTATTTTTTTTTTTTTTTAAGGATGAAGAGAAGAAATGATGATGTTTCACACCAAATAGAGATTCTAACTTAAGTAACTTTAAGAAGTATTTTTTTTTCTTTAATGTTTGAGATATTATTCCATTTAAGTGTAAGAAAGGGGAAAGAAAACTTTTTGCTTTAAAATTTTTCTTTTTTTGAAATCTTAACCTATATTTGCTTTCAAACTAAATTGACATGTTAAATCCATTATGATGTTCATTTAGTTGAAAATTACATATATTCCCTTAAAATGACTAAAGTATGATATAGAGTTTAAGTATGGATGTAATAAAACTTGAAAGAAATTCTTAGGCATGTTTTTCTTTGGATATGATTATCACGCGTATGCTTCTATTCTCTTTATATGAAATGCTATGATTTTTGTGAAAGATTGTAAGATGTGGATTTGTATGAAATTTAAAGATTTGAATAAGTGCTCTAAAATTCACTTACTCAACTCTTGAAGTAAAATTTTAAACTGTATTTGACTCAAGAGATGATCTAAGTAGTTCTTTGGACCTTTTAAGCCTTTTTCAAGCCCACCCTATGATAATACATCCTTAATACCCTTATTTTAAGCCTTTTACAGTATGTCCCTTTTCTTTATTTATTTTAGCCATATTATAAGCCCAATAAGCCTTTTCTTTTACTATTATTATCCTTTTTTTTTGTTTTTACCTAACCCATTATGCTTACTTATGTATGGACATGTTTATGATTTTGGGGAGAAAAAGAGGTGTAAAGAATGAAAGAAAGAAAAAAAAAGAAGAGACCAGCAAAAAGCATAAAAGGCAAAGCCTAATAAAGCCAAAAATGGCTAAGTACAAAAAAAAAGATGAAAAAAATATCGAAAATACAAAAGAATAAAGTGATATCTCACAAACCAAGTTTCAAAAAAAGCTCCCACTTGTTCAAAGTCCAAGAAATTTAAAGAAAGTAAGTTTAGGGTTTTTAAGCCTAAAAATTCTTTTTTTTTTCTACTTTGATCCAAGCCTTACATTACAAGTCTAAAAGACATTTCAATCTTGAGTTAAATATGTAGATCTAAC
Organism: Durio zibethinus; assembly: GCF_047325235.1. Lineage (NCBI taxonomy): Eukaryota > Viridiplantae > Streptophyta > Magnoliopsida > Malvales > Malvaceae > Durio > Durio zibethinus. The sequence goes on from NC_143187.1 coordinate 14,058,604, forward strand.
ATTAGTGAAGAAGGATGGGAAACATGAACATATGAAGTCTATTCTATCTTTGAATTAAAATATGAATAAGTGTTTTACATTTTGGTTACTTTAGTTATATGCATGAATTAAAGACTAAATAGATTTGTATGTGTGAAAAGCATAAGATATTGAAAACCTGGTTTTAAAAAGAATTCTTGTGACTATGTTTATTTTTAACTTTGTAATATGCATGGGCAAAATCTTTAAAGAACTGGCCCCCCAAAAATTTTTAAATTTTTTTTAATACATCTATTATTTTCATAATAATTTTGAAAAAAAATTTTATAAAAAAATTAGTTTGGCTCCCTCAAACTTAAATTTATTGTGTTGATATATATTATTGTATTTAGATTGGATATATAGTTACAAAACTTATTTGTATCAAAATATTACAACTCTTAATTTCAAAAAAAATTATAATTTGTGTTTATTTATTATAAGTAATTTTTAATTTAAAATAAATAATAAATTTGTCGATACTATATTTTCACAAACATTTAAATTTAAGTTTAATATATATGCAAGTATTATAATAATTAAAACCGATTGTGATTTTTTTTTCAATCAATTTTTTTACTATATTCTTCATGCTCATTTTTATTTGAAAATTGTTACATGTCAAAATAATTAATATGATTAGTTTAAATACATTTTCATTTTTCATAATGTAAAAATACCATGTAAAAAATTAGAAGATTTTAATTTATATATCAAAATCTTTACTTTATTGTTTTAAAATTTAATTTATTTAAAATATATATTTGTGATTTTTTTTACTTTAATACTTTAAATATTAAATATGATAAAATAATGTGTTAATATTGTAAAAAAAATATAATGACTTTATTTTATAAAGAATATTGTTATATTCATTTTGTTATATATAATATATATTTACATATTAACATAATTATAAGTGTAAGTTTTGTTATTATATGTTTGCATTTTTTATTATTAATAAATTTGATATATTTTGAAAAAAAAATTATTATAAAATATTACTTTGGCCCTACAAAATTAAAGGTCACGATCCACCATTGGTATTATACTATAATACATTATAGAAGTTTATATAATTTTTTTACTTTAAGGATATTTATGTTGTTCTTTGGTTTTGTTGATTTAAGGCTATGCTTGAGGACAAGTAAAGGTTTAAGTGTGGGAGTGTGATAGTACCAAAATATATAGTTTTTGCATGTCAAAATGGTGTTAAAATTTAAATTTTTTGGATTTTTTAGTGCTTTTCATGTTATTTTCATGATTTTAGGTTTTTCAAGCTCAAGACTTCATTTCATTCAAGCCATGTATATAAGCATGCAAGGGAAATGTTTGGCCCAATTATGAAAGCTCAATGTCGCCCACCTTGATCCACACACATGCATTTCATATCTCACTTAGAATCCACCACATTTAGTCAAGATAGAATTTTAAGCCAAAGATGCCTTATTTGCTTAGCCATGAAGAAAATAAGTTGTATAAAGACTCTATTATATTTGGCCATGCAATGGAGAAGAACCAGTTGTAAGATCATGGACTCTACAAGCTCAATTCATTTAGCCAAAGCAATTTCAAAGAAGCTATCATGTATTTTTCTACAATGAGAGCTAGGTGCATTCAGCCAAGATGAGTTTGAAGTTTACCATAAAGTTTGTTGCTTAGCCTTGAAGAAATTCACTTTGAATAGGATTTTATCCATTTGAAATTCAATACTTGGATAAAAGCCAACTTGCTCTTGAAACTCCAAGCCTTAATTGAATTTAATAAAAAAGATTATCCAATATTTGATTAAGATGCAAGCAAAGGCCAAGATTGATCTTTCAAGAATCCATTTGGCCAAGAACACTTAAGCATGGAGAGTCTCATTTGGCTATAAAGCTTTGAAAACTAAGATCAAGCTCATCCAATTGTATTTGAATTGAAATTAAATACTTGTAAAGCCTATCCCCCATGGTCAAACTGATGCCGGAAATTGATGTTTGAGATGTGGAGATTAATTGCAAATAAAAAAACTCACAAAGAAAACAACTCATAAAGATTTGAATAATGGCAGAATATGATTATTAGATTAAAAGGGATAAAATTTCACCACCAAGACTAGAAACTAAGGGATACAGAAACATCACCCTAAGAATTCTAATCAATGATACAGAATAATAAAGGTTTACCACTTTAGAAAATCTAACTAAGAGATACAGAACTTGAAGAACAATCTAAAAAATTGCTTAAGGATAAAGAAAACTCTATTTTCCCTTTTACCAAAGAATAATAGAAAATATATAGGCTAGGAACATCCCTCTAAGCATGGAAACTTTTAAATTGCATTGCTAGAATCGTGCCTTAAATCATGAGATTTGTATGTGAATCTGCCCATTTACTCTTGTAAATTACATGATAATGAACCTGACCATAATCCGATCCATATTTATGATTTTCTTTTTCAGTAAGTATGAACACAATCTCTCTATTCTAACCCATTTTATTTATGTATTTATTTAGTGGATTTGGACCAAATATAGGTTCATCTTATTTTTGGATAAGTCTGCCTTAGTCTCAGTCCAAGTTGTATAATGTGCAAACATTTTGATGTCAATCTCCTCTGGTTGGAAAAGACTTGTCCTCAAGTCTGAATTAATCTTTTCGCCATGATAGGGTGACAAATCAACAACATCGAAAGTGAAAGATACTCCATAAGTGTCGGGAAGCTCTATCTTATAGACATTTTCCCTAATGCGTTGGAGAATTCTAAATGGACCATCTACCTTAGGTTGTAATTTGTCAAACTTCCTTAGAGGAAATCTCTCTTTGTGCAAGTTAATCCACACCCAATCATGTTCTTTGAACTTCACATGTCTTCGATGCATGATTATTGCCTTTTTATATTTCTCATTTTTTTGTAAAATTCTAATTCTAACTTGTTCATGCAATCGTTTGATACCCTTAGCCATTTCTTCTACATCTCCACTAAATTGTTGATTAGTAGGGAGAAGAACTAAATCTAGATGACTAATTAGATTCTTACTATATACCACTTTAAAAGGATTACAACCAATGGTTTGGTTTGACGAACAGTTGTAGGCAAACTTTATTTGAGATAAAATAAGATCCCACTGCTTGATATTTTTTTTTATGAAAAAAGAAACCAAAAACCTCTTGCTAAATTTGATTTCATTCTTTTTTTTTCAGCCAAGACAGCTTATATGGTTAAGGGTGATCCACTACCTTGAAGCCTAATTTTGCACCATAAAAATAGAAACAATATTTTCAAAACTTCCACTATCAATCATAACATCACATACCTTATCATGAATAGTGCTTTAGTGTGAAATTTATTCTTGTTCAACCAATCTTCTTCCTCTACATGCATTTCACTCACGCTGTATTATATAACAAGTAAGGATTTAAGATCACCATAGGTTTTCTTAACACCTTGTTCAAGATCCTAAAGTGCTTCAATAGGTTTTCCTTTAGCATCTTCAAGATCTTCATATTTAACCAACGTATCTATCTTGAGATTTAGATACTTAGAATGTATATGCCTAACTCTTTGGCACTTGAAGTCTTTTTGGGTTTGAGTGTTGATAGTACTAGATTGTGGTTTGTTGAGAATGGGTCTTTCTTTTTTTTAGGTGTATATTTGAAAGAAGTGTTGTAGAAACACTGGTCTTGGACATGTTTCCCTTGTTAATGTATTCTTCCATCAAAAGATCCATTTGTTTCAAGTTATGGAGATTAAAGAAGACATTTTGTCGAAAGTTGTCCAGGGATATACTTTCTCTTTTAACTCTCTTTTCATTTTCTTCCAAGTTATAATTTTTCTCCTGCCTTCTTTTTCCCTTTACTTCTTCATATTTTCCCACCAAAAAAATGTATACTTTCTAAGTTTAATGGCCACTAGCTTCACCTTACGATGTTCAGGGACATCATGGTATTCAAATATACATTCTACCATGTGTAGTCAATCTAAGAATTCTTCAAGTTGTATCTTCCCTTTAAACTCAAAAATCTCTATCTTCAGATTGAATATGCTAGGTTGAAGTTAGTTTTTGTGTAGATAGTCTCTGACTTATCGTGGGTGAGATAGGGTGCTATCATTAGAATCGTTATTGTTTCCACAGTATGGATTGGTTTCTCTTTACCTTTTTCGTTTCTCTTTCATTATCTCTTTTTCTCCTCTCTCTCTTCTTGTATATGCAGTGGATGTTGTAGTTGAAGGATCTATTGTCGCATCCCTTTTATGAAGGCATCCCTTGGGTCAACATTGGTAATTTTTACAATGTTAATGTTGGCTTCAACCTCTTCTGCTGGTACTTGATGACGATGACCTGTCATAGCTCTAATACTAATTTGATGCCGAGAAGTAATGTTTGAGATGTGGAGATTAACTATAAACAAAAAAACTCACAAAGAAAATAACTCATAAGAATTTGAATAATGATAGAAATGATTACTAGATTAAAAAGGATAAAAGCTCACCACCAAAACTAGAAAGTAAGGGATACAAAAACATCACTATAGAAATCTAATCAAGGATATAGAACAAAAGAAGTTCACTACTCTAGGAAATCTACCTAAGAGATACAGAACTTGAAGAACAATCTAAAAGATTACATAAAGATAAAGAAAACTCTATTCTCCCTTCTATCAAAGAATAATAGAAAATATATAGGCTAAAAATATCCCTCTTAGCATGAAACTTTTAGATTACATTGCTAGAATCATGCCTAAAATCATGGGATTTGCATGTAAATCTACCCATTTTTTCCTACATATTACATAATAATGAACCTGACCACAATTTCATCCATATCCATGCTCTTCTTTTTCAGCTAGTGTGAAATTCTAGCTTACCTTATTTATTTATTTGGTTCATTTGGACCAAGGATAGACCCATCTTATTTTTAGATAAGTCTGCCTTAATCTTAGCCCAAGTTTTATGATGTGTAGATACTTTGATATCACAAACCTTCTACTATAAATAAGAAGGCTATTCACTCATTTTCATCATCCTTCACTTCTTATTTCTTTTTCCTCTTTTATAGTACTTTAATTTTATAGTTTTTTAGGTGAGTTATTGGCTTAGGTGACAGATTTGCCTATAATCACAAAAGCTTTTGTTTTCTTTAAATTCTTTAAGTTAAGAGGCATTATTTTCAAGATCTTTCTTTTCTTTTTTATAAGTTTACAAATCTTGTTTTTCTTTTCTTTAAATTAGCAAGCTTTTTTTTCCAAGATCAATCAAAATTTTCTTTATTTTCTTTGCAAGATTTGGCCAACCTTCACTTTTTTGTTCTTTATATTCTTTTCATGCAATCTTTAATTTCTTTACAAGCATTCGACAACTACTTTTCTTTACTTGCAATCTTTTAAATCTTGTTTTATTAGAACTAGTTTTTGGCATTAGTCATTTACTTCCTAAGTGACAATTGGTGAAATTCAAAACCTTACCTACACATCGCCTTTAATCTTTAGCTGATCCCTATAACCCAAAACCTTAAATTTCCATTTGTTTATATATAAGTCATTAGGGTTTCAACTTACTTGTAAGTAACCTAACATTCTATTCTATAATCCTTGAAGAGACGATACTGGAATATTTCACTTTATTACTTGATCTGTGCACTTTTAGGCTCTATACGAAAAGCTACAATCAAAGAACTAGGTAGCTAGGATCACAAAGGAATCAATCAAAACCATGCCTCACGGGTCAATAACAAGTCTCAAACAAGCACAATTTAGAAGAATTCAATAGAAATTCAGTCACAGTAGAAAAATGAGCCTAAAGCCTTAATCAATAACAATGAAAGAGCAAAAATACAGAAGTAATCACCCATTCCTAGAAACCCAAATTCAACACAGAAAAAAACCCAATTTCAAGATAAATTAAACCCATCAAAAATTTTTCCAAAGCAAAAACAGACCCAATCGACAGCAGCAATAGCCTAAGCAATCAAGTAAAATAGAAAGCAATTCATAATAGAGCAAATACAAGAATTATATAAGCAAACACGTAGTGAAAAGTTTTGAGGGTTGTGAACTACTTCGGTTTCAGTCAAAAGAGCTTTTTTGGGCTTTCATATAGTCGATCTCAAAGTTATAGAATATAAGACTTAGTTTATTGTTATTGTTGTATTTAATATTGGACACATATCAACAAATAAACCCCTTAGAAGATAATTTTTAATTTTAGGATATTTATAATTTTTATTATTTAACTTTTAAATTATTTTTTTATTAAAAGATAAAATGGTCATTATATAATATTAAAAGGGTAAAATAGTCATTATTTCATATCGAACACATGTCAACATATAAATTGCTTAAGGAATAATTTTAATATATAAGTATCTAAAAAAATAATTTTTTTATCTTATTTAAAAAATTGTTTAAAACTAAAAAAATTATTTTAAAAAAGTAAATGAAAAAAGGCATAGCATGAACAAACAATCCCCAATGAATTAAAGATTGCTTTCAATATATAATTAGGAAGCAAACCTCACTTCACTTTGGGATAAAATAATTTTATATTAAATTGATGTTTAAGAAATAAAATAAATAGATTTATATATACTTGTAGTTAAAACATTACTTAAACATATTTTACTATTATCAGAATACTAGTGCAAGTATCAATATGTTTTCCAAAACCTTTGTTTTAAAGGGTGATTGAAACTAACAAAGGAGAGGAGAACAAATTGGTATGAATTCAACAATAACTCGTAACTGAACTCGCATCTGTGAATAGGATTATATTTTCAAACATCCAATATTGTTAATTACTCATCTCACAGTAAAATAAAATAGAATAAGATCAATAATAAAAATAATTTATTAGCATGATGAAAAATGCAACAAAAATTGCTCTTCTACTACTCAGAATCTAGCACATGTAAAAACTTCAAGTCACAGTGCTAAAGTGCTCCAAGTGACATAATACAGTAAGGCATACCCTATTGCCAACAATTATGTGTATCCCATTAGGTTTATAGATTACAAGGCACACAAAGGTACAAATACCATAAAAATTGAGAAAAGTGCTAAATAGGCCAAAAGTATAGAAGAACTAACTAGATAAAATTTATACCACAAGCAGCGAGTTTTAAATTTTTAATGATTAAAATTTTTTATGAACTAACAAAAAATAATACTGCTATGGGCACTAAGTTATTAGGTTCATCCTCAAATTGTTCAAGTAGCCACAATACCAAAAACTCAACACTAGGTGGCAAGTCACAATTTCCTCCATAACATTAGTTCAATCTATTCTAGTGATATCCAATCTATTGGTTCTTGCAACTAAAGCTAGCCTTGAAGAGCAAAAAGGAACAAACACTTCTGGGCCCAAAGATAGACATGCAAGATGTTCATTCATGTTACCATAGCCATTAGAACATGTGGGCATAAAGATTTCCATCTACAAGACATATATAAGTCTTGGGAACAGTGGTTCTAAAGGCAAATGTCTTGATAAATGTGAGATAATGTTTCCTCGCATAAGATAAGAAATAAATGTATCAACAAATGATGATTACTTTCAAATCAAGCATGCAAGATATCCTTGGTCCATTTGATAGTTTTTTGTTGCACCAAGCATGCAAAATATCTTTAATCTATTTGATAGTTTTTGGTCGCACCAATTATAATAGATAATTAGTAAAGCATTTAAGGAATTACATAAGCTTTATTTTCTTTCTTCCCAAACTAATAAGTCATTCAAGAAATGTATAAATGTCTTTCTAGTTCATAATTCTTTTATTTTAAAGTTCTAGTAAGATGAGCATCCTAATATACTATAATATTCTTTCCGAAAATCACTTTCCTAAACCTCAAAACCTTTTTGAAACCAACTTGTAAGTATAATATTATCTATAGAAAATCTGTCAAGATAGTTTTTACTTTCTGATAGACCTCTTATTGCCAATCACCCCTCATTTCCTTATTTTGTTTGAGCTCTAGAATCTAAAGTGAAGTTATAAGTTACAGAGCTACCTCATTGGGGTATATAGCTTTGCAAAACAGAAAGGGATAAATGCTTAAAGAAAGTAAACCAATAGGGCATGCTTTCCTCTATGCAAATTAATTAAACACCCTAAGAAAAATATACTACTTTTATGACTTTAAATCTATAAAGTTACCATCAAGTGATTCCCTTAGATTGACAAAATTCATACAGCTTTAGCTGCTACCATACAAGGTGGAGTTCACTTAATTGACAGTAAGAATTATACTTGCCACTTCTAATAGTGTCTAAGCTTTTTGAAGAAAAGTTACTTACTCCAATATTCGTAGCCTTACCAGAATCATAAAGTGCCTCTATTGCTCTCTAGCTACTAGGTATGTCTAGTTGAGTAAGGTTTTCACTTTTAACAACAACTGCATCTTTTTTTTGTCCGACTAGCTAATGTATCTTCAAAATTCATCACAATTAGCAACAATATGACCTTTTGAAGAATAACTTTAGCCACTTTTACTTTAAAGCAAATGTCTTGTATTTTTTTTAATGCCGTAAATAAAAATTGAGTTATGTGTTACACATGCCTAATAGAAATCGACATAGTCAATTTGCAAATCCTATAGACTTTTATTCAATGCCCTTGATACATCTTTAGGCAAGTGATCCACACACCTAAACTTCAATGTAATATAAATTAGATAGGCAAAGTAAGAGCCTTCAAAGAGAGAAAAAAATGGCCTAAAATTGAATTGAAACAAAAGTGAATAACAATGGAAGAAAAACAAACAAACAAACAAACAAAAAGCACCAAAAAAGAGTGAAGCAAAAGAGTTGCCTTGATGGCAGTGATGATAACACCATGTTTGGCATTGTAGGTGCCTAAACTCATAGAAAGGATCTTAGCTTCTATGTTTGATTCAAAGAATTTAATTTTATTTCCCATTCTTGTACTCCACCTTGTGTTTCCCAAACATTTAACAATTCTTATAAAAAAATAAAATATTGACCAAATTAAAGCAAAACTCTTCTCATTAACATGCAACAAAAAAAAAATCCACTCAAACAATTTTTTACTAAATATACAAACACAATAAAAAATAACAAATCATTGATCTAAAAAAGATCACCAAAAATTAAAAACTCAAAAATTATCACCCATCAAAAGAAAAGCTTTGCAACTCTAGAACCTTACAGTTTATTCAAAGAAGAAGAAAAATAAAGAGATGTCATCTTCAACAACTATGCAAAGATAGCAAATGAACCTTTTTCAGAAGCAAACTAGAGAGAAAATTCTTCAAAAATACTAAGATAGTGTTAAATCTAACAAATAAATAAAAGTTGAGCATAGAAAGATATTACCTAAATGGTCATGGCCTTTTTGTTAGACTCAAGCTAGCTTTTTATTAAAACAAAAATAAAATAAAGCAAAACTTAAGATCAAGAATAAATCTAACAAAAAAAGAAGTTTAAAAAAAAATCTAGATAAATAAGAGATGGAAAAGAAAAAAGGATAAACTTTAGAATACCTTTGACAACAACTTTTTGCCTTTTCAAGTTCTTTTCATGATCTATCTTAGAGTTTTGCCCATTTCATCCTCTCATGGTGGATGATAAGATAAGGGAAAAAACGTTTTGACCAAAAAATGAAAAAACCACCAAAGAAAATTCCAAAAGAAGTAAAAACAAAGCATAAAAAACAAACCAAACCAAACCAAACCTATTTAAAAAGATAAAAAAAACCATGGGAAGCCAAACCCCAAAAGATCGAACACATGGTAACCCCATAATCTTTCAAGATGCTTTTTTATATATAGTAATATAAATATAGATAGTATAAATTAGTATTTTTTTTATAATAGATATGACACCTGGGTAATATGTTTTGTTATACTAGATATTTTGGCTTTTATTTTATTTTATTCTTAATAAAAAAATTTACTTCAAATTCTAGCTTCTATTTTTTTTCAAATTGAATTTCTCTACATAGTTATGGGTTTTTAAACTAAACTTATATGATTTATATTTATATAATTAGTTATATTTTATATCTTAGCCTTTTTTTTTTTTTTACTAAAGAGCGGTTGCCCACTTTACACTATATAAACTTATAATCTAAACATTTCATTAAGATCACCATGCAAAAACTTAGGTAAACATCTAGATGAAAATAAAGCAATTGAACTCCAAACTCATTTTCCTAAACCAAGTTAACTTTAAAATCCGTATAAAAATTAGCTTCTCTATACATTTGCTTTAGAAAACAAATCCAATCCCTCTTTATCAAATTCTTACCCTCATAAATCACTTGATAAATAGGGTCTTTTTCATTTGGTGATTGCAAAATCTTTTGAATGGCTAATAATGAATCTGATTCAGCAATAATATTTCTACAACCAAAATCTCAATCCACCAACATACATGCATAGATAGCATAAATTTTTGCCTTAGTAATTGAACCATGATCCAATCTCCTAGTGAACTCAAAAAGCCAACCATCTCGATTATCCTTGCGTAAGCCCCTTGTAGATAATTGACTTGGATTCGATTTAGCAACAAAATCAACATTCAATTTAACAAACCCTTTTGGAGGGCGCTTCCATGCAATATAACAAATCTACTTAGAAGTAGAACAAAAATTGACAGCCTTATAATCAATAAACCCTCTAATAGAAGAAAAAACTTTTTTCTAAGTGTTAGAGGGCCAGATAAGACCATCTTAAAAAATACTTTTATTCTTCCAAATCCATATTTGCTAAAATACAAAATAAAAAAGAATAGATCATGATATATTACCCTCCACTAAAACTCCATTTTTACAGCAATTAAAATTCAACCAGTCTTTCAAAAATAGAAAATTGAAATGATCTAAACTTGCACCATGCATCCCATGGGCTAAGATAGCTTGAGACTCATAACAATCTCTAAGCACATGCAATACATCTTCCACCTTCGCATCACATCTTGGACACTTAGCTGAATTCGAGAGTCATCTTTTAACACAATCCTACTTTGTTAGCAACTTCTTATGCAAAACCAACCAAAGAAAATGCTAGATCTTTGGGGGTAAATCATGTTTCTACAAGTGCTTTCAATAGAAATCTGAAGACAAATCACCCTTAATAAGGTGATATGTTGATTTCATCGTGAAAATCCTACTAAGAGAAGCTGTCTAAATTGTTCTACCAAACTCAAAAAGAGTTTAAAGAATTAAAGAAATTTGATTAACAGTGTCTTTCTACAAAAAAAATTAGCTATGACTAGTCCCAATTGCCATCGACATCCAAATAATCATTAATCATATCATCATTCCTGTCCATCGATACACTATTATTTATGCTCTTAATTAAAGCTTTTCCACCAACCAATTTATCATACCAAGAGGATCTACTATGTCCATTATAGATTAAACAAGAACATCCATTTTCACCATCTTTTTACTCGAACAGATACTACGCCATGTGAAAAATGTTGTGCCCTTTAATGAACTTTGTTAAAAAAAAGAATTGCCTTTCAAATATTTGGACCATATCACCCTAACCCAAAGACCAAAATCACATTTTTCCAATTTCCACCCAAATTTAGTAAGTAAGACAATATTCATATCAGTCATTTTCTAAATGCCTAATCCACCAACAATCTTGGGTTGACAAACTTTATCCCATTTAAGTAAAAGAACTCTTTTTTTATCCTCAATAGAATCCTAAAGAAAATTCCTACTAATTAAGGGCATCAATACCATTTGCCACCTAAACTGATAATTTCACTGTTTACATAGTATAAATTAGGGGTTTAATCAATTAAATTTGAGTCAATATAGTATTAAGCTCGAGCTCAAGATCGACTCTAAATTCGAGGCTCAAAACTCAACTCAAACTCGATCGAGTTTTTAGTTCGAGCTCGACTCGAGATAAAAATTAGCTACTCGAGTTCGCTTGATTAAACTCAATTAACATATAAAAATAAGTTTGATTTTTATATTCGATAAAAGCTCAATTATTTGTATTCAAACTTGAACTTAAGTTCAAGATATTTTATCAATTAAAATATAAAAGCTGAATTAAGCTCATGAGTTACTTGCGTCGGATATAAGAATACTCGAACTCGACTCGATCAATAAGTTGAGTTACTTGAGCTCAAGCTCGACTCAATAATAATCAAACCGAATTTAAGTTTTATTTGAATCAAACCTGAATAATTTACGAATACTAATGTATCATTTACACTCCTAATATAAATGGTTACTGTACTAGCCACCGATTGCACCAATGTAGTAGTTCTTGCTAACGAGAGTTGAGTAGCTTTCCATGATGACAATCTCTTTTTAATTTTCTCCAATAAATATTGAAAATTATTCCCCAAAAACCCTTTGAGAATGAACCGGCACCCCCAAATAAGTACCAAAATCCATACAATGTCTCATCCCCTAGTGTACTCGAATATCATCCACCAAATCCAAAGACACATTAAGAGATGTAAAAAATTTAAACTTACCAAAATTCACTTTTTGCCTAGAGATTGAACAAAAGGCATTCAAACCATCAATAATTACCTAGCATTGCCTCACCGAAGCCTTACCAAATAAAATTAAAGCATGAGCAAAAAAGATATGGAATGATAAGGGACCACCTCGAGACAGCGAAATCCATCTACTTTCTCCTTTACCAACCGCCACCTCAATCATATCAGTGAATTTTTGCAAACATAGAACAAATAGATATGAAAAAAGAGGGTCACCTTGTCTAATCCTTCTAGTCGGCTTAAAGCTAGATGTGTTCTCACCATTCCACAAAAACCTCATCTCAGTAAAAGTAAAGCAAATAGATAAAGGAAGGCCCAAATCTTATAGTAACCATCGTAAAAAATCCCAATTAAGTCGATCATAAGCCTTTTGTAAATCAACTTTCATAATCATTTCACCCTCTTTCCCACGCTTCCTACACAAAGAGTGCACCGCCTTTTGGACAATTACAATATTATTAGTACTTTCTCGACTTTACTCAGTTAGAGCAATGATATCTAATAAAAAGGATATGAGTCTACTCACTATAATTTTGGCAATTAACTTCACTGATACATTACCCAAACTTACAGGTTTAAATTGGTTCACCCTCTCTAGAAGATCCACTTTGAGAATTAAAACAATCAACACCTTGCTTAGAGATACATCAAAGTGACCCTTCCTAAAAGCCTAGCTTACAAAGCTGCACTCTGCGCTCTAAACCACGTCCCAATTTGATTGATAGAAACCGGCTTGAAAACTATCTGGACCTCGTGCTTTAAACGGAGCCATACAGAAAAGAACCCCATGTATTTCCTCATTGTGTGGAACATGCATAAGCTCATTTAATTGATGTTCATCAAAATAAATTTTTGACTTGACATACCTCCTCAAAGTTATCAGCCAAAGCATCTGTCATGTAAGCCTGTTTAAAAAGTCCGTCACCATAGTACATAACTCCCTCTGCTCCGTACACCAAGAGCCATCATCATTCTTCAACGATAAGATTCGGATTCTATTCCTCCTCACCACCGTGGACATATGAAAAATTTTGTGTTACGAACCCCAAATTAAACCCAGTTCGACCCAGATTTTTGAAGCCACATATTCTTCTCTTATAATGACACTATGGTATTCAGAAAGAAGCTCCTACTCTGGTTCGTATAAAAAAGATTAATTCGGTCTCTCCTCAAGGGATCGTTGAAGACCCTCCAATCTAGCCAGCAGTTGTCTTTTTCGCTTAAACACATATCCAAAGACAGAGGAATTCCGCGCCTGCACTGCTTCTCGAAATTATATATTTTCCTCATAAATGGTTTGTAAATTTGTACGCGGACCTCATTTCAAACATTTAACTTTAGGGAGGGATTAAATGAAAACATAGTCTCTAATTCTACTAATCCCACAAATAATTCTGTTCATTTTTTTTCTTATGCTACGATGCTGGTTGAGCATCATCGAATTCAAATGAGCAAGCACTACTAATCTCACCAATAATTCTGTTCATATTTTTTCTTATGCTATGATGCTGGTCAAGCATCATCGAATTCAAATGACCAAGCACATTTAAGCAACGAAATTGATGTGCAGCCATAAGCCGCACCTAGGACTACAAAATCGGTTAACGGATTGATTGAAACTTGAAAGGGTCATGCAGCTGCATGCTCAGCCGTGCTTCTGAGAGTCAAGTGGGAGAGTGCTGTATATCCCTACTCACTGCCCAAAAATAAAAAGCTAAAACATCGTACGCATCGCCTTACCACGTGGTTTTACCTTTTCAGCACTATAAATGTTGACACTTGCCAAGTGCACTCTTCACATCTTTTTAATTACTATTAAGACCGCAAGATTTGCTCTAAAAATTGTCTGCGTGTGAGAGAGGGATCCAGCTAGGGGAGAGTAACAAAGGAGATCGAAAGAGATGGAACGTGGAGGCTTCCATGGCTACCGCAAGCTCCCCGCTAATACCTCCGCAGGTAAAGTATAACATATATAATTTATTATCCACACACACACACGAATAGCTTGAGAAAATGGTGAAAATTACAGCCGAACTCTGACTCTTCTTGGGTGTTTTTTTATTTTATCAACATGGAGCAATGTATCTTTATAGTGTATTCTTTGCAATGATTCTACCCGTTTCATTCGTATTTCCTCTTTCTCTGTTGGTTTAGGAGGGACCTCAAGTACTCTAGTATTGGGATTATCTCTTGCATGCCAAATGAAACTTAGGTTAATTTCTGTCTTTGTCCTGGATTTGTCACCAATAATCCAGCACATAACTCTTTTAATACTAGGATATATATATATATATATATATTAATCAATATTTGCAGATGGTTTCTTTTGTTGTTTCTTTTGCCCTTGTTTCTTATGTATTTTTCGATGGTCGTCGATGATCTCCTTAGATGAGAATGCCAATCCTTTAATTGCCCATAACTTCAATATTCTTTGCTTTAAGTTCTCAGTAGCATTAGTATCATCGTTTGCATGCCACTGCTTCATTTTCTTTTTGGAAACGACCGCTGCTTCTTAATTTATTTCCATCGTCACACATAGTACTTACTATCTCTTTCTGTCTCCCTCTGTTTCCATAAAATATATTCAAATATATTTATCTTGGTGGAAGTTAAGTACTGCGCATCTGAGTTGCAGCTACATGAGTTGAATTAGAATATAGTGTTGGTACAATTTCACCATTGTTCAAATACTTTCCTTTCTTCCTTCGTCCTCTCATAACTTCACTGGGCGTACAAGAAGTTCTTGCTCTTGCTCCATTTAGACTTTAGTGTTTGGGCCTGGTCAGTGGTCAAGACGATGGAAATTGATTATCAAAATGGCTGACGAAATTGGAAACACATGAGTGTGTACAAGTGGCATGCAAAACTTGACCCAACAAAAACAAGTGTCGCCCATGCATTTTTTGGCATCAGGAAGCGTGCAGTTCCCCATTGTTTCTATTCACGCTCTAAGCCAATGAATAAAACAAGTAAGACTGGTTCAAAATTTGAAAAGTCACCAAAATGTCTTTGATGGGCCCTTTACCTATATAAAACTAAATAAACAAGCAAGACAGCACTGCAAGATTCTTTTTAAATACAAAAGCAAAACTTCAAAGGAGAGTTTCAAGTCACTTAGGTCTAGCAATAGTTAAAGCTTTTAGCGGGCCTCAAGTCCAGGCTTCCAACGACATTTTTAGTGTCATTGCCTTCCCTCGATCTCTTACATTTGTAGTGTTCGTAATCGTAGCCCTCTATGCGGGCGGAGAAAAAAGGTCCACCTATTGGTATGGGCTCAGTTAAACCAAAAGTTAAACCCATTGGGTCACTTGGTTGGGAGAACCTGATCATTTTCATCCTCGCCTTGTCTTCGTGTGGCTAGTGTTCATTCAAATCTTTCTGCGAGACAAAAAAGAAAAGTTCTTATTAATATCTTTCACAGCCCTCGGCAAATCTATTGTATAATTTGACATAGTCCTTATCCAACAGTAGAGTATTCTTGCACTTACATTAATGCAATAAATTTGGTTCAACCATTCATATATGTCCTACTCTATGGCCAGTAATGCTACGACTACCACTGGAAAAAGGGTTAGATTTGAAATAAATTTGACCTTTAGCAACATTTCAACTTATATGTATGTATGCTAGTAAAGATCTTTTCTACATTTTTTTTCCCTTCATTAACAGCCTGTTTCTGTATATGTATGCTTGGTTATATTATAGTGTAAAGTTTTTAGCAACATTTTTTTATAGAAATGTAACTAATTAAAAGATCAATTGCATACACTAACAGAAGACTGTGGTTTTATAACTGCTAATGTGAAAAAAAAAAAAAAAGGGGGGGGGGGGGCAAGAAAATCTGAATAATAGTAACATTTATTGAGTTTTACTGCGTATAAAGATTTTGCCTGTAGTGTTTGAAATAACTAACTTATAAAGCATAACATGCATTGCGTGTTCCAGGATTGAAGGGGCCAGAGATAAACATAAGAATGGCCGAAGCCAACCATACAAACAACCACTCAAACTCGGATGACAACGAGTGCACTGTGAGAGAACAAGACCGCTTCATGCCAATTGCTAATGTTATCAGGATCATGCGCAAGATCCTCCCTCCACACGCCAAAATCTCTGATGATGCCAAGGAAACGATCCAGGAATGTGTGTCCGAGTACATCAGCTTCATTACTGGCGAAGCCAATGAGCGCTGCCAACGTGAGCAACGCAAGACTATCACTGCCGAGGATGTGCTGTGGGCAATGAGCAAGCTAGGGTTTGATGACTACATTGAACCCTTGACAGTTTACCTCCATCGCTACCGTGAAGTGGAGGGTGAACGTGGTTCAATAAGAGGTGAGCCACTGGTGAAGAGAGCAGTTGATTATGGAGCTTTAGGTGTTGCTGCTTTTGCACCGGCCTTTAATATGGGGCATCAGCATGGGTTCTTTGCGGGTGGAGCCATGGGAGGATATCTTAAGGATGCATCCAACGCAGGCTCGTCACAGGCTGCTGTGGCAAATGGGGAATCATACGGGCAGCATAAATGAGGGTGCAGCAACAATAAGGAATGGATGCATGATGGTGGGCAAATGTGACAGTACTAAATTAAGTCAGTGAACTTTTATTTTGTTTAATTGTTTATGTTGAGTTGGTGCTGTTGCAGATCCAGACCTCTGCTTCATTTGCATCTTATATAAATATTTAAGGTGCTTTTATTATCCATGTTTGACTTAAACCTTATAATCAGTATGGCCTTTAAAAACTTTTCTATTAATTCTTTGCTTTTGAGTATCTATACAATATATAAAAGCTATCCCTCTTCAATTTCTCTTCCATTTGATGTCCATTCATCAATTTTACTATTTATTTCAAATAAAAAATCAACACATTTCATTGCCATACCAATTTTTTAAATATTATTATATATAATTATTTTTTTTTCTTCAAACTAACTTGTGTGACATGTCCTTTTTAAGACAAAATTGAAAATTTTTTACATGTCTATGGTATTCTTGACATTTGACAATTTAAGATGATAACTTTTTACCACCTTAATATCGCTGCCGCCAACCACTATTATATTTATCATTACCACCATTGAGATTATCACCACTCCCACAACCATTACTATCACATCATCGCTCCCACCACTGCCACTGTTATAATCACCGTCAATCACCAAAAAAACCCTAAACCACCACAGTTGGACCCAAAAACTAGTTTCAACAAAAATTCCAAAAAAAAAAAAAAAAAAACAGGACAAAATCTTAAATATCTAAATACATAAAAATAATAATAACAAAAGATAAGATAAAAAATCAAGATTCGAAATTCAAGAATGCCTAATAATCTGTATGGTTCTCAAGAACACGAAGGGTAGCAAAATATGTTACATTCTAGATTTAAGCGAAAAACTCACCTTCAATGTGCTAAATTTCAAGTGGTAGCCACCATATTTCCTCAAATCCAAATATCGAAATCAAATATCTCAATCCACGGTAAATAAAAAAAAAAAAACAGAAATAGAAAAATCTAAGATTCCAAAGCAATAGAAATGGAAATCTAAAGATATTCAACAGAAAAATAGAAACTTTTGGATTCAAACTAATTTTCAATTTCTCACATTTTCCTCATATCCAAACTTTTCTTACATCAAAACCCATAATCAAATCTATGGATAATGGGTAGTTTTTTTTACAAAAAGTGAAATTTTTAATAAAAAATAAGAAAATATAATAAGGTAAAAGAGAAACCAAAGAAAGGAGGATATAAAACAACTACCGCCATAACCACCATTAATAGCCTTTATAACCAGTGTTAATTGCTTGAATCACCACTAAACTCAACCTCCTTACCATCACTATTAGTCTTTACCAAACACTATAACTAATATGTAAGTATCATCAAATCCTTCAGCATGTCAACAGTTAAAAGAAAAAAAAAGCCAAAAAAAAAAAACACAATATATCATAATAACAAAAAAATTAATAAAAAATAGAAGATAATAGAAATAAGAAAATGCAGAGGTTTAGATTTTGTGGTTTTGGGTTTAAGAGGAAGTTGAGCAAAAGGAAGAAGAAAAGCAAGAAATGAAGAGAAAAAAATGAGTTTTAGGCTTTAGATTCTTGAATTCTAAATTTTTTTAGAGTTTTTCTTTTTGAAAAAGAATCTATAAAAAGCTAGAAAGAGTTGAAAGAAGGAAGATTATAAAGTTTTCAAGTAAGCGACAAGGAAGATTAATAGAATCTAAATAAGGTTAAGGTTAGGAATTTTGTTTATAAAGAGATAACTGAGAAATGACGCTAAAGAGTAAGAGAAAATATATCAAATGAAGGATTAGAGTCTTTTTAGGTATTTTTACTCAAGTGTTAAACCACACCATTTAAACTAATGAAAATACATGGAGACTAAAACATCTGTTGGGTAATCAGGTTGGTTCAAAAAAAAGTGATGACCATTAACAAGGGGCTGGCCCATTTTAAGTAAATTATCCCAATTCAAAAATAAATACTTCATTTTATTTCATTTTTTATAAATATTTTCAATTCATTAAAAATATTTTTTTAACTTTTATTTATGTATATTTATTTATAGTACATGTTACTTTAAATAATAAAAAAGATCATTTGAAAATTTTACAATGTTGAAAATTATATTGAAAATGTTTTCTTAAGTTAAAAAATAATTTAAGTCTAACTTTATTAAGTTTAAGAGAGTTTTTACTATTTATTTAAATAAAAATATTTTAAATAATCATAAAAATAATAATTCATTATTTTCAAAATCAATTTTTTTTACTTTTTTATTGAGAAATGAAACATTAATAAAAAAATAATTATAAGAAATAATATAAGGTTTAACAATATAATCATAAATCAATGTTTTAAATCTATCACAAACGCTACTTTGAAGAATATATATATATATATATATATATGTATATATATATATAAACACACACACAATATAGTAATCCATGCGTTGTTGTGGTTTATCATTTTATTATCTACCATATATTGCAATGGTAAAAGATAAATCTCAAAAGGTAAAATAAACATGCTTGACATAGCTATTATAAATCTATGTTTGTATTAACAAATAGTTCATAAACATCTCAAATATAAAATTATTGAAAAAATGTCCATAGCATATAATCAATGTTTCTTTCAACAATAAAATCTATAAACTTAATTGTAAGCTATGTATATGTTATTCAACTTGCAATGATTAGCAAAGGTTATCTTTAGTTAAAATTTAGTTGTTTCCATGCATTAAATTTGTGATTTAGTAAGTCTATTTAAACAAAGTATATAAGTTATATATTAGTCATACTTTTCTTGCAAGGGTTCTTCAATGGCAATCTCTTTTCCTTTCCTATTTAAGAAAGCATGAAATGTTGTATCATTATTTTTTAAAATATGTTTCTAATAGAAAATTTATTCAATGACAACATACCTTGTTCTTGACTTTTCAGTTGGTGGTTCTTCATTGAACAAATAAGTAGGAAATGTAAAAGGCATTAAGTCGACAAAAATGTAAGAGACATTAAAAGCTACATCATTAAATAGACAGAAATGTAAAAGGCATTTAAAGCTAAGTAATGAAATTGGGGGTTTAGCGTTTTTCAAACTTGTTTGATGTCATCATGAAGGCAAAAGTTCAGGCCATGATTTTGCATTATTGTTTATTTTTTCTATTGTAACCATAGCAATGGTCTTATTAGCTATTGAAATGCTAAGCAAATCCCCATTTTAAACCATGATTTCTTAGACCAAGTCTCACACGATTAAGGACATTGAAACTTGAAAGAATAATAATTTTTTTATATAAATATTTCCAACATGGAATGGCAGTCATCAAAGCTAAAACATTATTAGAAAAATAATATGGGAAAAATCACAAACACTAACTAATGACAAAAGAGACAATTCCAATATATGTGCATAAAAAACATAAAACTTGAAACTATTCTATAAAACAATGCACACTGACTTATCCATTCCCAAATATCAACTTTTCTTTTTCAACATAATCACATGATTTTGGATCCAAATATATCCCAAATATAAAGAAAATTTGAACCTTTAATCAAAACCCAAATCATGCAAGATTAATAACACAAACACCTTTTAGACACATTTCAAATATCTCATAGATTTTAAAAGCGAAAATGTCACAATGGGTAAAAATAAAAAAATCATCTTTTCCAAAATCAAAAGAAATTCAATTAAAAATAATTAATATTTACAATTGATAGGGGAAATGAATGAGTTTTTCTAAGGAAAATATTTATTCGAATACAATATACAAAAAAAAAAACATATTCAAATTAAAATCTCAATATTATTTTTTATCTTGAAATAACCATGGATTTAATAATTTATTTTACGATGACCATCTTTTTGGATAAGTTGTCTATAGGTTAAGGGATACGAAAACCAAAAGAAAAGGATAATATATTTCAATTGGAAGTAACATACCTTTGATGAAATATTCTTCATGGAAAGGGTGCTGAAAAAAGAAAGTACTCAACATATCATTAGTAGAGTCCAAAATGAAAAAACAAAAACTTAAATCCAATACAGAGAACGAATTTTTTTAAAAAAGTTAAGTGAAAAAATATTCATACTTAAAATCAAAGGTTAGATGAATGGGTTTTTCTTGGAAAATGAAAATTGAAAGCCCTAAATAGATAATAATGAATAGGGGAGACAACTGGTTACTTACATGAAGATTTTGAATAGTAAAAATTCATCTCCTCTCAAACTGTAAAAACTTTTTCGAAAATCTTTTATCTTTTGAATAAAGAAATAGAACATTTTTTTTTAATAAATGAAAGAGGAATATAGGTGCTGAAAAGATAGTAGGTTCGGAATTGAAAGTGAATCATTCTTAGCTTTAAACCCTAAAGGATGAAAAACATGGAAAGGGATAATTAATCTTGAATGACTTGGCAACTTAAAATGAATATATGACCACTTAATGGTTTTACATGGCAAATGATGGCTGCATATGTGGTAGTCCACATGTTACAATTCTAAGCAATAGGGGATGAAAATATATGTATGTTAGATATATATATATATATACATAAGTGTAAATGTTGCATATATTTTTACCTTTAGATCAAAATTTATAACATTTATACTTAACTATTTTATTGAAATATCAAAAAATATGTAACACTCACACTATTATTAATGGATCCCTCTATTTATATGTATATGATATTTTATTACACCACTCAAGATTTTTTTTTTTTAAATTATAAAGTTACCAATGTAAAAAACTACAAATCATTTTAAATTTGCAAATTTTTCTATATTTTTTACTATATATTATTATTTATAAATATTTTAAAAAAACAACCTGAGTCAAAGAGGCTAATATACTAGTATATATATTATTAGAATCCAATTCCCTCTTTTCTTTTTGATTAATTATAATTTATTGTGAATATATTAAATGAAATAAGGATTGTAACCAATCTATTTGAAAAAGTGAATTAACATGTATATATAAGCCTTTTGCTAAAAATGAATAAAATAATAAATAATAAAAATGAAATTATATATAAAAAATGAGTTTGGAACAATATTTTTATTTACAAAAAATATCGTATGAAAAAGTAAAGTTAGCGGTGAGATATGTGAACATTAGAACAAGGAAAAATCACAAGAGACAAGACAATAGTGTAGTTGTTTTAACTTTAGTTAAGTTGAGTCAAGTAGTTACTATTTGTTCCTTTTCTTTGGTAGCCTTCTTTTGGTATTTTTGCCTATGCCATTTAATAGTTCCAATGCACACATACAAGTGAGAAGCTTTAAAAATCTCAACCTCCTTAAAGTATCTTTACCTTTATTTCTTGTTTTTCAATCGTTGGATTAATTCTTACTCACTTAATTTCTTCTACTTTCATTCCCATCAATAGCATGCATGCATATTTTTTTTTTTCCCCTTTCATATAACCTCTCTATAACTTTTGTAACTCACAAATTAAGTGTATTTTTTTTGGATGAAGTTGAAGAAAAATAATTTCTTTTTTGATAATTAAATGCTTTTATTTATTCAAAAAAAAAAGAGCAAAATTAAATAGCTACAAAATCAACAAACTGCTAATAGCAATTAACTTCTAGTAGTTTATAAAAACACTCAAACCTCAATGAAACAATAGAAAAGATTAATTAATATAATAAAAAATGAAGTCAAACAATGATTAAAAAAGGGTCAAACATTGAATTTAATTCAAATTATGAGGTCAAATATTAATTTTGGTGGACATAATTACTGTTCTAAAATGGGGTAAAATTTTTTTTGAAGTGGCCATAACCCTAGTCTATCTCAATTTGGTTTTGCTGAATATGAGTAGTTAACATATGAAGTAAATTTTATATTTTTTCAAAAAAAAAAAGATTTTGATGTTGTGGATAGCATCAACAACTATTATTATTATTATTATTATTATTATTATTATTATTATTATTATTATTATTATTATTATTATTATTATTATTATTATTTTGTCATTTCACACTTTGTTGCAGGTAAACATGTTTAAATGCCGAATTATCTACCCAAGCCTAAAGATCCGTCCAAATTTTGATAAGGTTTGGACAAAAAATTAAAACTCATTAAATGGGCTTAGGTTTAAGCCCATTTGTATTTTGAGCCAAACCTTTGACAAAAAATTTAAAACCCAAGCCCAACTCGGCCCGAATTCACATATATACAAAATTTTTATTTATATATATATGAACATTATATAAATTAATTCACACATATATAAATTAAAAATAAATTTATATATAATTAAGTTTAATAAAATATATATAATTTTTATTTTTAATTTATATATATGAATTAAATATAATCTCATTAAACTTAATTTAATCATATTTTTTAATTTTTTATTATATAAATTAAGTTTAATGGATGAGTTTGGGATTTATTTTTTAAATTTGGGCCAAATTTGAAAAAATTTTTAGAACCGAAATTTTAGGTCGAGCTGAACTGTGCAAGCATATAAATTATTAATACCAAATATGAGTTCGACTCGAATCCAACCCCGCCTAGCTCATGAACACCTCTAGTTGTAGGTTTGCCTATTTTTGTTTTAAACAAATCTAAAACTAAAAAGTGTAAAAGAATAATAAAATTTAACATAAAGTTATTCAATGTGATTATTATTATTATTATTATTATTATTATTTTATTATTATTATTATGCTATGATAAATAAAATATATACTTTTAATAAAGTAATTAATAATTACATAAGATGTTTATATTTTTTTTGTCTGTTCTCCATCTTTAAATGCCTTGAACAAACTCTATTTACTAACTTTTAGCTATTTCAAATCAACAAGATTTTTACTTTGATGGATATTGAAAAGCTTTTTGTTTTTATTTAAATTATAATTGAAAATGGCTATATATTGACCTTAGCACTTTCATATTAGGAAAAAATTACGGAATGATGCATGAGATTTTTTGTATGGCTAAAGAGAGAAAAAAGATGAGAATACAATGAGATCAATTACATCAATAAATAATAACCTAAATGGCATCCTTATGCATTTAATTTGACGTTTATTTAATCTATATCTTTATATGCTAAATTGTTATTCCCGACAACAAATCTTAGCTCTATCAATATAGACACTTATCAACAAAATGAAATTTCTCAAACATTGAACCAAAATGTTACTAGTTAATTGCTCAAAATTTGTATATTTTACCTGAAAAATTATCTTTCATGTCTTTGACTAAAAATAATTGTAGAAACTTATTTTATCAAAATAGTTTCAAGAACATGAAAGAAATTAATGTCATTTCTAAACACTTTCTAGCAAAGCTTATAAATCAAAATCAAAGTATAATTCAAACAAAGGCAAAATATTGGTAACTGAATCAACTTATAAGTGGCTCTTAGGAGCCATGCTTCATCCTTTGCAACTATGACATTTGGTTCTCCTTTTATTTGCACTCTCTTTTTTTTTTAGCCTTTAAAATTTAATTCAAAAATCAAAAATTTAAAAAAATTATTCAAGAACATAATTAAGGAAAATATCTACCTTTCCTTTATTTTTTAAATTAACCACAACATCAAATAAATCTAGAAACCTTTTAAAATCAACTTTTGCTTTAGTTTTAACTATGATAATTTATAAAATTGAAAACATGCTCTCTTATTTAAATAACCCAAAAAACCTTCCCTCCCATACATTTTTATCTTAAGTAGACATATTCAAACAACCCTAACTAAAAATTAGTTTACAAATTGCAAAGACAATAAAAGCAAGGCAATGGTGAATGATAATTTTATAAACTTATCAATAGTTGCTGACTATCTGTTTGATTAGTTGACATGTCATTAGAGTTGGCATTTAGAGGTGGTGGATTCGAGGGAGCTTATGCACATAATATTCTCTTTAACCAAGTAAGTAGTAAGGGAGAAGATCAAGGGTAGATTAGAAATTTCAAAAAAAAATTTATCAACAACTAAAAAGTCTTAATAAATTCCATGCATAATGCTTAATAACCATTATTGAGTCTCAATAACCGTGCCTTAACATTAAATATTTAAGTAATTAATAAATAAACATTAAAAATAATCTAAGAATATAATGAAAATGGTACAACTATGCACATAAATGCATACATATATTTTCAATAAGCCATACACACATAAATAAACATGATACATGTTTGTATTATAAAAAATGGCGTAATTAAAACTTCAATAGCCATCCTTGATGTGTCTAAATCGTATCAAAGATTTTTTTTGAAACTTACATAATGTAAAATATAACATGCAATTTAAAAATTTTAATATTTAGTCCTTTTTACATGTTTTCCTACATTTTTCTGCTCTTTCTTCATTCCCTATCAATTCTCTTTACAATCAAACAATAAAACAAATCCAAATGAAAAACTACACTCATAAATGAGTAAGGCATGTTAATTAAAATCATATAAAAAAGACAGCATTGGATACTCTAAAGTATCATAATCTAAACAAAAGTAAGAAGCTCACCTTTATTTACAATTGACAAAATAAAGAAAAAAAATTGTAAATATTAAGGAGTTGAATCAACTTTGATGCAAAATTGCAATTTCAAAATTAAATAGTTAATCCTTTCTACATTTTTTTCTTACCTTCTTTTATGCTCTTTCTTACTTTTCTCTCTCAACTCTCTTTGCAATCAAACGATAAAATAAATCCAAAGAAAAAAAACCACATTCATAAATCACTCGAGCAAGATAATTAGAATCATATAAAAAAACATCATTAAATACTCTAAAATATCACTATCTAAACAAAAGTAAAAAACTTGCCTTTATTTATAATTGACAAAATAATAAAAAAAAACCTACAAATATTAAGAAATTGAATGACCTTTAATGCAAAATTGCAATTTCAAAATTAAATAGTTAATTTTTTTTACATGTTTTCCTCATCATTTTAATTCCCATCCTATTCACCAAAACAAACCAAATGCTTCTGCCCATTAATTATTACCAAGCAAACACATGTTTGTAGTCCACATTTTTTAAGTGGTCAATAGTAAATTACATAGTAGTAAATAGCAACCACATGTCATAAAATTGAGTTGCATGTTCCATTTCAAGTGATATATTTTCAATGATGTTGTTATTGGAAACTTACAAGTTTTTTAGATTATGGCATTGCCCCTATTTTGGAGAAATTAACCAAAAATATATTTGTTGCTTAATGCAATATAATTCAAATTGGGATATATACCAAAAGTTTCGGATATATTTCATGTCAAGTGGTTTTCATCAAGCCTAACTCTATATATGCTTTTGTAGTTTTTTAAACTTAATGGGATCTGACCTGTCAAATTGTCATTAGAAACACCAAGATTGTGAGTAATCCATTGAAGCACACATTCTTGGTAATTTACAAATGAGATGGTTATATGCTAACTTCAAAATTTCCAAATGCATAACATTGTTAAACGTTAGTGGAATGGGGCCTGATAAATGATTAAATATAAGCCCTAACCCATTAAGCCTTGTCAAGTTTTCTGTGTAAGCAAGTTTGAAATTGAAAAAAAAAATGAAAAACCCATAAACATTTTATGAATCTAAAGTACTTGAGGCTCAAACAAACATGATCCAAATAGCTAAAATGAATAAAAAATTATAAAAACCCTAAAAAGGAAACAAAAAAACCAAAGAATTTTGATTAAAAAAAGTTAAACTCACCTAAGTGATGTTAATTAAACTCCCAATTCCCTCAAGAAAAATCTTTGGAACTTCAAAGTTGCTTTCTTTGTTTTGAAAAATCTTCGCATGTTGAAACAAAGAGAGAGAAAACACACAAATAGGAAAATAAATATAAAAATATAAAATTGAAGGTTTTATTATAATACCATGGCAAGATGAGGCAAAGGGTTTGAGAGAAAAAAATGATGCAACTCTATTAAGGGGGTTAAAAAGAATCCCTTCTTGTGTTAAAGAAAAGAAAATTTCTTCCTCCATATTTCTCTCGATCTATTTTTTTTCTTTTCAATCTTCTCTTTTATCTAGATCTTTTTCCCCATTTTTCTCAATTAAACCAGAAGATCGAACACAATAAAAAAGTTAAGGAAAAAATATTTAGTCAAAATAGAGAAAGGTACCATAAAAAAATGAAAATAAGGGAGAAGTAAACAACATAAAAACCTAAAAATGAAAAAAAAAAAAAACAGATTAATCATGATTTGGGAATAGATGGAGCACTACACAGATTTGACATCATTATTTTAATATTTGACTTTGGATTTTCTCTTTTTTTAAATCTTTGAATTTGTACAAAAACTAATGCAAGATTTTAGAAACAGATAAAAAGTATTGAAAATAGAATAATACAAAAAAATCCAACCTTAAAAGCATAAGATAAACAACTATCAAATCAAGATCCTTCGGATCCTTTTAATCTAGTGGTGCAAAGAAAAAACACATTCCCATACTTAAAACCAACTTTCATTCTAAACTTAACTATCTAATTATTTTTTAAAACATTGCTAATTTGGTTTTTAAAGCAAAATTGGGGATTACTTTTATTGTAAGCTAGAAGGTAAGCCAGTGCTATGCTATTGAGAATTGTAAAAAGATATTTTTTAATGTCAAAATCAAAATATAATAAGAAATAAGAAAATGTAGATGACACCATAAAATTTAAGTTTAAGAAAACTGTATTATTTAATATCTAGACTTAAAACTCACTTTTTTAGTTCAAATGAATAACAACAAAAATGAAAATGAATAACAACAAAAATGAGAATGACTATCCAAAAATCACAAATGACTAAAAACAATAGGTAGACTATAAGTTTATAGGAAATGAAAACATGGTTTAAGATTTGATACTAAACAATTTAAGATCTATCCATTCAAGAACTATATAAGCTACAGAATCAAGATAAAAAGAAAAGGTGTTCAGCATTAATTTGGCTACAAGTTTGTCTTCCTCTCAACCTCTAAAGAGGAATGTGTAAGCTTGGTATTTGCAACAATAATATTTTTAGAAAACACCATAACTTAATTATATAATCTATTTAGTAATGATTTTAATCAAAATAAATAAATAATTTATTGAAACTAACCTATTATAGATGCATAAAGGAAAATACTTTCTCATAAATTCAGGAGCCCAACAAATAATTAAAAACTTAATATGATACATAACTAAGTGGAATAATTTGATATTGAGTGACATCTATTTGTTTGAATATTTATAGCATGCATTAATCAAAAAATGATTATGTCAGTTACAAAACTTCCACAAAATCCAACAAACCCAACATACATCAAGTTAATCAAATTAGATTAACCAAACCTTTGAACTCACTAAGTACTCATGATGAAAAATTGTCTCGAACCATGAGTTGTAATCTAGCAAGTAAGTCAAGCAATGAAATTTTAGTCCTTGATCATTTGTAGTCAAACGAATCAATCAATCATAAATCTCCCATCATTTGAGTAAAGTAAGAATATTTGTGCATAATAATATAATACTAAAAACTTAGAGGTAAAGGGAAAAATAGTAGCAAACAAATAGATTTCATTTGACAAAAAAATTAAATTAAATACCAAAATATTTAGCTTTTCCACTTCATATATTTCAAAACCAAATAATAAAAAGATTAAATGTTAACACTTGATCATGTTTTCATTTCATACCAATGCATATTTAACAACAATTCTTTTCTGGACGGTTTGCAATTCAATTTGTAGCTTTGTTATCACTTCTAAAGTTTGCAAGCTTATGAACATTTGGTATGCAAACATATTGATCAATCAAGACCTATTAAAATAATTTATGGTATACTAAAAGAATTTAATTCTATCAATAATTATTGACATATATATATATACATGAAAACAAAAATAACTCGATATTACCTTTGAAAAACCATTGAAATGGAACTAATACTTTTATTATAATAGAATTTTTTTTAAATAAGAAGTTTAGAGAAATAGTTAGGATTAATGCATTTAGTTCAAAATCATTCAATATTAATGGGTTATGTATAGGCATAAGCAACTACTTAAAGCACTAATCCCATAGACCTAACATCATTAAGTAAGCAAGGTAGAGCCTCTATGCATATTACTTACGTTATGAATAATTAAAGCCCTCACAATATAATGACATAGGCATTTCAACAAACACTTCTTATCCATAACCATTTAAGTGTAAAAATATATTATAAATGAAACAACATCAAATAAAAAAAAAAAAAAACAATCCTAAAAATAAATAGAATCAAGAAAAATTACCCAATAAGGTGAGCATTTTTTTCTTCTTGTTATTAAATCTTTAGTTTATGATAGGCAAGATGCCATGCTAGGATGGTTGCATCTCCTTTACAATTCTTGTAGATTTTAAGGCCCACTATATTGACATCACCTGTTGATTGGAAAACTTTTCAATTTGGATAATTTTTCCATTTAAAATAGTTCAATTGGATATCTTAATGAGATTTAGCATCTTAGGGATTGATTACGTGCTTTAAAGGTCAAATAACAATTTGACAAAAAAGATCTTTGGATATCTCAATTGTTAGTTTATCAACCACGTCCTCCTATAAAATGCTAAGGATCATGAGTATCAGATGTTATAAGAATAAATTTAGCTAAGGTAAAAAATTGTTCTTTAATTAGTTAATAATCTTAAACTACATTTTTTAACAAAGTAGTTCTTAATTTCAATAGTTGAAACCAATTTGTCAAAATTAAGCAAGCAAAGCTAACATGTTCATTTTTCATTCTTTTGCAATTACACATATACTACTACGTTTCATATTTAGAGATTTGGGTACTTGTAAATTAGTGGACCAATTCTAGAAAAAAATGAATAAAACAAACATCCACTATCTAATGTTATGTATGAACAGAATTTATAGATATTTGAAAGGCTAAAATTTTGGTTACTACTAGAGTTGGATATATTCAAATAAGGCACCAATTATGGAAACAACAAAATTTTTTCCATAAACATTTCGAGCACCAACTTCTCTAACAGAATAAACTTGACATAAGAAATCATAATGTTAGTAATTTCTTATGATAGAAAATTACAAACTATGGTAGTTAAGGTGTAAACACCCATTTATGTCCGGAATGCATTCAACTATTACTTTGTTTGTTATTATTATTTTGTTAATCTATTTTCTCTTTCTTTCTGATAAATAAGGAAACTGAATGAATAATAAAAAAGAAAAGAATCAAACCAAAATCAGACAAATTTATGGGATTTAGGCCTAAATCAAATCGGACAGAATTGAATCTCAGGATTCAAGCTTGGATTGGTTCTATTCAAACCCAAAAATTTCTATTGGAGTAGGCTATAAATTGAACACAAAAGCATAATGAAAGACAGAGAGGGAAGTTAGCATGAAAAAAATAGTTTTGATAGTTTTGAGTTTTTGTGAAAATTATTTTAGGTTTTTACGATTTAAGAATTAGATCTTTGGGAAAAAAAATTTGGGTTTCTAGGAAATTTGGAAAAATCTAGGTTTTTTGTTTAAAGGTTTGAATTTTTTGGTTGAATTTTTCGATGAAGTTTGAGGTTTTTAGTCAAATTTTGGCTAGTTTTTCAAAAATCGATGATCAAACCCATTTTTTGGTAGCCAGATTTAAGATTTCTAGAGAGAGGCGAGAGAGAAAAATGAGCTAAAGAGAGAAGGCTAAGGCAGGTTTGAGAAAAAACAAAAGATTTGGGCTTTTATACTGCGTCAAAACAACGTCGTTTTGAAAGCCTTAGATCCATACGTCGACCCGCTAACCTGCATGCTGATATGCTCTCCTGACTCAACCCAATTGTAGGTTTTTCTTTTTTATTTTATTTTTCATTTACATTTTCATTTATTTTATTTTTCTAGATTTTCTTATTTATTTTTTATTTCATTTTATTTGTTTTATTCTTTTTTAGATTCTTTTTAATTTCATTTATTATCATTACTATTATTCTATTTATTTTTAAATTAAATAATTTATTTTAAATACTTTCATAAATTTCATTTTTTAAAAAATAAAAGATAAAAAATATAATAAAAATATTTCTAAAATGAATTCATGGATCTTACCAAACTATTGGAGGTTTTTGCATGAATTTAAATTTTTTATGAATTCTACCAAACTTTTAGAGAATTTCCTAAATTGATTATACAAAAAAAAAATATTGTTAATAAAATATTTTGTGCTTTATCTTATCAAATTGTTGGAGGATTGTATCTTAAATTAAATTTTACCAAACTATTGAAAGATTTAATATATTTTCTAAAAAAAAATCTTATAACAAAATTTCACCAAACTATTGGGAGATTTGCATCAAGTAAATCTTACCAAACTATTGAAATATTTTATTAATTTTTTCTTTAACTAAAATTTAAGTAATCCAACGACGGAGCCTCTTTAGGGTGGGATACTAATCTCTATCAATACTCTTGAGGTGAGAAACTTATATTAAATTGCTAACAAATTATTAGAGCAATTTCAAGATTAATTTTTAATATTAAATATTTTGATAAATAATAAATATGGTTAAGGCTAGGATAATTTGAAATCAAACTAGTATCATCCTTTTGATGGGCAATATGAGGGTGCGATAACCTTTCTCATGCGTAACCGCACTCTCGAATTTGAAATCTAGTTTCATGTACTAGAATCTATTATTTAAATATATCTAAGTCAATCTTAGGACTTCTCTTTAAATGAGACAGATTATGTCGGTGGCCAATCACACTTTAACAAAAAAAAAGATTAGTAGTAATTCCTTTATTCCATATCTAGCAGCAGGTCCATGGATCTATATGTTATGACAGTTTGACAACTCTGCTGAGGACATCAAGAGTCAGGCCAATAAATGATCTCTTGTTATCCAAACCTAACTTAATAAATTTAAGATTTTTTTCTCTTTTGTTTTTTTTTCCTTGTTTATATTTTATTTTAATTATTCATTTATTTGTTTTCATATATCTATTATTCACTTACATATGCATAACATAAACTTTATACTTAAGTTCTATCTCTTAGGAGGAAGTAAAGTATCTATGCCTTCGTGAGATTTCATGTCTTCGCATTGGCTAGCAAAATACTCCCACTCAAATTGAATCCTCTCTGTTTGTAGCCTATAATGAAAAAAGATTAGGGTGCCTTACTAGTTTGTGATACATAATGATGTAAAAAATAATTTGAGAACATTTTAGAAATGGCCTAAGCCACATATAGTTTACCTTATAAACTTAACCCATAGGTAGAGCCACGTCCCTTTACCCTTTATTGTTTAATTCAAAATTTAGAGCTATGTTGTTATTGCATTTTATTTGCTTTATCGTATTTATTCTTTATTTTATATTGATATGACTAACCAATTTCTTGTTTGCCTTTCTTCTTGTGCATATTCTCAAACATACATACAGATAGTCTTTTATTCTTACCTTAAAGGTATCTTCAACAAAAGCTTTTATAGAGCCCACAAAATGTTAAGTTTACACCTCATCTATATTCTTCAAATGTGAGTCACCCATGGATATGAAGATAGAGTCAAAAAGAAAATAACAAAAAGAAAGAGATTGTTTACCACCCGATTATATCTCTACTTTACCTAAGAAAGTTCGATTGCTCCTTTAACATAACAATTTGAAAAACCTACTAAACATATGGAATAGCATGGTTCCTTCCAAGCAGCAAGCTTTTTGTCAAATTTTTAGGTATGTTGCATATCTCTTGTCAGTGAAAGTTGAAAACTCACCCCTTAAAATGACGGTATAATTTTGGGATCCTTCCTATCATTGTTTTTATTTTTAATGAAGTTGATTTGGTGCCAACTATAGATTAGTATTCGATTATAATGGGTATGCATCTTCATTATCCAAATAAAATACATGTGGAGAAAAAAATTGGGGTATCACAAAAAGTTGGCTCATATTCTAAGGGTAGGAAAAGAGCTTATAGATTCACATGTCCAAGAAAATAGAGAACATAAAAGTATTTCATGGGAGTTTATCCAAGATTTCATTGTTAAACTCCCTGATGAGGACTAAGGAATGAATGTGTTTGCTTTAACAATATATGGGATGGTAATCTTTCCTAAAGTCTTAAGCCATATTGAGATAGAGGTGGCAGATTTATTTAAGCAAATTAAGAGAGAATGTAATCCTTCATGATAATATTAGCAAAAACCATTAGATCATTGAGTTTTTGTAGACAAAATGATAAGGTGCATTTTCTAGTTTGCACACCATTATTATATTTGTGGATGAAGAGCTATTTTGAATGCTAGAAAAGTACTTTTTTCAAACTTTATTTTTGTAATTGAAATCTTATTAAAGAGTTTTATGAGAGTAAATGGCAAGAAGCAAAGACCAAGAAATAATGAAAATATCTATTACAGAAGCTCACGGCTTGTCAGGTGAAATGGCTAGTCCTATAAATGAGTCGAGAACCCATATTGTATTAATGTAGAGGTGAGACAAGGGTTTCATTTTTGGGCTTATGAAGGTCAACAGGTAATGCACCAATGATGGTAAGGAGACAATATGGAGCTAAACAATTCATTTCTATGACATACAGGCTTAGCCAATTTGATTATTCGTATATAGAAGCTAAAAAATTTTAAAAAATTGACAGTATAATTAAGGCCTAGAAAAAGCCCAGAATAGTGAACCTTGAATCATTCACTGATGAAGTCACCGAGGGATATTTAGTGTGGAGAGCCAAGAGAGGCAAGGAGGTTGCACTTTTGAATCATTGCCAATCAGTAAATCAGGAGTTGGATAAGATGCCCTCAAAGCTAGAACTTGTAATGAAAGAATCTAAAGTTGAAAAAAAAAAATTGAAGTAAAAAATTTTAAGGCTTCAGAAATATAAGGGGCAATGGAAAGATAAAGCAAAAAAGCTAAGTCTAAGTCCATAAGGTTTCCAAAGAGCGTGATATGATAATTTGATAATTAAGGATTTGGTCAAACTTCACCAATAACACAAGAGATTAGAAGTTGAGGCAAGACTTAAAAGGCTATTAGAAAGCATGATGATGCCCTTACGAAATTGATGGAACAATAGCGACAGCACAAAAGATTGTTCATAGAAGTGAAAGTTAAAGAAATAAATATTGTTGATTTGACTCATGACAATAAAAAATTGAAAAAAAAATGTGCCCAAATAGAAAATGATTATATGAAAGCTCAACAAGAAAATGAGATACTTGAAATAATATCCAGACACTAAAACAAAAATTAAATGAGCAAAAGAATCATATCATGGCACTCACAGAGAAACATAGGGAGTTATCTTATCCAGTATGGTTTGGTAAAAGAGAAGGGCTGGGAAAGCAAAGATACATAAAACATTTTGTAACCCTAATAAGCAAAACGGTAATTAAGAACTCTTGTTATACCAATAAAAGAGTATGGACAGCAACTATTGAATTTCATTGAAGAGGCTAAAGATTAGTACGAATAAATCAATCATTTTTACAAGTGGAGAGTATTAGACTTGATATAAAACAAACTTTTATGAAACAAATGAAAGTTCACTTTTGTTGAAATCTTTAAAAGGGTAAATTTTTTTTATCCATACATTGCGTTACATTCATTCATTCATAATCATTTCTTAGTCACGTTAGCTTATAACAAGATCATTAATTTTTTATTATGGTATGTAAGGGTCAAATATAGCTCAACATCTGTATAACACCTGGGCTCAAACAAAATAATATGAGCCATGTTGAAAAGTTAAAAATGGCTAAAAAAAAAGTCAAAGGGGAATTGAGCAAGATCTTCGAGGCTTTGAATAAAATAAATAAGGGAAAAATAGTAGAGGAAGATACTTCACATAAAGTCATTGAGCCATTATATCCTCCAGGTTATGATCCACATCAGACATAATCCATTCTAAGCTTTTTGCCATAACAACCAACATTCTCAAGTTACAATTATCCGAGAATGCTTTATGCACTTAATCAAGGAAATGTCCAAAGTTACATTAACCTATTTTGTGAAAAATGTAATTGAGTTGACCCAAATCCCTAATCCACATGAAGCAAAAGAAAAATTAAAGTTAAAGATAACTGAGTTCTTAGAACACCTTAAAACTGATCACATGATGAATATAATTGAGGAAAGATTATAAGCTATAGACAATATCAACTTTTATGGTTCTATAGATGCCATAAGACTTTATCTGGTACCAAATGTGGTAATCCTCTCAAAGTTCATAGTTTTAGAGTTTGAAAAGTATAACGGTACCAAGTATCTTATCACATATGTCACGATGTATTATTTTAAGGTGGCAGCATATGCTAGTAATGAGAAATTACTTATACACGTGTTTTAGGATATTTAACTGCGTCTACTACGATATGGTACATCTAGTTCGACAGGGCTCACATATGATCTTGAAAGAATTTGACTTGATCTTTCATCAATCAATATCATCATATTATAGATATGGCTTATAATCACCTTTCATTGTAAAGTATAGAGGAAAAAACAATTGAATCTTTTAAAGAGTATATCCAAAGATGACATGATATAGCTACTTAAATGTAACCATCATCAACAGAAAAAGAAATAACTGAATTATTTATAAGTACTCTGAAGTCACCTTACTAAGAAAAAAATATTATGAATACGACTAAAAATTTTATTAAATTGGTGATTTTGGGAAAGATCAATAAAAATAACATCAAAAATGGAAAGCTTTAAAGTAGAGAGTCCTCTACTGCTAAGAAAATGCCTAAGAAGAAAGAAAGTGAGACTTAAGCTATGGGTTACGAAAGATAGCAATACAGAAACTACCTTTAACCAGTTTGTCCCATATATTATCTTACTATAAATCATTCTTCAGTTTCCCCCAATCAACTAACTCCATGACCTTTTTATCCATCTACTTACCAACCCCTCTTTAACCTAATTGCCTATAATCCAAACACCTCGACTACAGCAAAACCCTTTGTCCATCTAACCAACCTAACAAGTGGCACACAAGAGCCACTAAATAATTGGGAAAAATGCACCTTTGATCCTATTCCCATGAGTTATACATAATTGTATCAAGAACTCTATAAAAATCACTTAATTGCTCTTATCCCTACAAAATCACCTAAACTTTCTTACCCTAAGTGGTACGATCCCATTGCTCACTACGACTATCATTATGGTGTTACTAACCATTCCATTGAAAATTGTACCTCTTTAAAATACAACGTGCAAAGTTTAACTAAAGAGAAGCTGATAAATTTTGACACTAGTAGAAAAATAACACCCAATGTTAGTTGTAACCCATTGCCCAATCATGCACTAAATGCTTTGAATGAGGATAAAAAGTAAACATAAAAAAGAGTGAAAGAGATCAAAATGTCATTCAATTAGCTATATAAAGCTTTATATGAGGTTGAGATGATATAATCGATGGACCCACGTACTTATTATGAGAAATGTGTCCCGAATAAAAAATGTAAGTATCACAATAGAGCTCTAGAACATTCTATTAAAATGTGCAAATAGTTTCATGATAAGGTACATAGGTTAATGGATTACTACCATATCGAGTTATATGAAGAAACAGAAGCTTCGAAAGGTGCTAAAGTAGTTATGACTGATAAGTGGGTACCAAAGTCGATAACCATATATTGTGATGAAAAACCAAGGTTGGTTGTGGACAAGTTTATTCCCAAGCCAATGACTTTTAAGGTCCCAAGTCCATTTCCTTAAAAGGATGAAAAGGCAGTGTTATAGAAGTATAGTTACGAAGTGATAGTCCAAGAGCAAGAAGAAACCATGCTTAGATTTGATACTACCAACAAAATAAGTGTAGAAAACATGACCAAAAGTAAAAGATACTATACTCTTAAAGCACTAGAAAAGAGAAAAAAAAGAAAATGATG
Source organism: Durio zibethinus (assembly GCF_047325235.1). NCBI lineage: Eukaryota > Viridiplantae > Streptophyta > Magnoliopsida > Malvales > Malvaceae > Durio > Durio zibethinus. Next base: position 14,095,476 of record NC_143187.1, read on the forward strand.
AAAAAATAGACTGGACCAAAATTGATTCCAGGAAAAGACATCCTAATATCTGTGCCTAAAAAGAAAGCTTGCAAGTTCTTAAAGTTGGTGAAGCATAGTAAGTACTCTGTGGTGGAGCAATTAAACAAGATGCTAGCTAAAATCTCATTATTGCCATTACTATTAAATTTAAAACCACACCATAATGCTTTTATTGAAAGTGTTAAATTAGACTTATGTGACACATAACGTGTCAATGGAATATATGAATCATTTGGTAGAAAACTTAGTGGTACCAAATTATATAGCCTTCAGTAATGATGAGATTCCACTCGAAGATAAAAAAAAGTACAAAAGTTTTGTCTATCACTGTTAAATGCAAAAGTCACACTATAGCCAAAGTCCTTATAATGGTTTGATCATTAACGTTATGCCCATGTCTATTTTAGCAAGACTGTCTATTGATATGTCCCAAATTAAAAGTAATCATATGGTGGTCTTAGCATTTGATAGAACCAAGCATAAAGTATTGAGAGATATTGAAAGTAAATTGGATTTATGTCTTCAACATAAAGTTTCAAGTTATAAATATTTCTCTATCCAATAGTTATTTGTTAAGAAGACCATAGATTCATATAGTAGGTGCTGTTCTTTCCACTTTGCATCAAGAAGTTAAATTCAACATGAAAGATCAATTGGTGATTATGGCTGAAGAAAAAGACTTACCGGTGACTCAACCCATGAATGCTTTATATGTAGAAGCTACAGAGAAGTCATTAGAATGCTCTTATCGATTCTTTAAACTTTGTTAATGTTATGGGTAGAGCTCTTAAGTTCAATAAAATCATGATCAATCAGATGATTAATAAAGGTTGAAATATTGGAGTTGGCTAGGCAAAAGTCTGTAAGAAATAAAAAAAACCACCAATAATTACAAACAATAGTAGAAGACTGGGCTTGGGATATGAAGTGAAAGGAATACGAGATGATAGGAAAAGAAAAAAGATGGTGAGAAATATGCTAATGGTTATTTCTCACTTGTATGAAACATTTAGTCTTTAAGGATACATGTACCTAGAAGCTAAAAAAAACACTGAAAGAGAATTAAGCATGAAAGAAGCTTTCGTTAAACTATCAATCTAGATGATAAATGAAGATATCCGAAGAGAATGAGTGTTGCTTTACCCATGCCCACCAAATTTTGAACTAAAAAACTAGAGTGTTATCCAAATGTCTGCTGTTTTGGATGTTTTCTAAATATAATTACAACTCACAATCACTTATGCCCAAAAGTATTAGGATAATCTATTATGTATGAGCCTCTTATTATCCATTATTTTAATAAAAAATAAGAGCATGCATTTTATTCATCTTTTTTATTCAATCTACTTTCCCATCAAAGCATTTCACTAATACTTCCTATTTTCAATCAATTTCAGGTTCTTAAATGAATATAACGATAATCATGATAACAATCAAGGATTTAATTTTAAAAATTCAATTAACGTTAATGAATTTGACACTAAAGGGAACTTTAAAGAATACACTTTGCCATTGAATTTAATGAGATTAATTGGATAGGAGAATAAATTTATTGAACCTTATCAAGAAGTTATCGATATGATCAATTTAAGCGATGACAAGAACAAAAAAGAAATCAAGGTTGGTACCTCACTTCTAGTGGTTGATAGACAATGATTAAAGGATTTTCTTTGAGATTTTGTAGATGTGTTTACTTGGTTTTATCAAGATATACCTGGGTTCAACATTAAGATAGTGGAACATAGGTTACCTCTAAAACATGAATGCAGGCTAGTTTAACAAAAATTAGGAAAAATGAAACCTAAAATGTTGTTGAAGATTAAAAAAGAGATAAAAAAGTAGTTTGATACGAGAATTTTACAAGTGGCCAAATATCTTAAATGGGTGACCAATATAATATTTGTTCCCAAAAAAGATGGAAAGGTACAAATATATATGGACTATCTCGATCTAAACAGGGCTAGCTTAAAGGATAACTTTCTTCTATTGCATATTAATACATTAATAGATAATATAGCCCTACATGTGATTTTCTCTTTTATGGATGGATTCCCTATTTATAATTAAATAAAGATGGCTCAAGATGATATGAAAAAAACTAAATTTGTAACTATGTACGAAACCTTTTGTTATAAAGTTATGCCCTTTGGATTGAAAATGCTAGGGTAACTTATCAAAAAGCTATGGTGACATTTTTTCATGATAAAATGCATAAAGAGATTAAGGTGTATATAGATAACATGATCACAAAATCTCAAAATGGAAAGGACCATGTAGCTAACCTCAAAAAATTGTTCGAGAGGTTAAAAAAATTGTAGCTTAGGTTAAATCCATCCAAATGTACATTTAGAACCAAGTCAGGGAAATTGTTAGGTTTTGTGGTTAGTGAAAAGAAAATTAAAGTTGACCTAGATAAGATATGAGCTATTCAGAACTTATCCCTACCCAGTATGTAAAAGAAGTCTGAGGTTTTTTGGGCAAATTAAACTATATTTCTCGATTCATCTCTTAACTTACCTTCAATTGTAATTTGATCTTTAAATTCCTCTAAAAGAATAACCCTAGTGAATGGAATAGAGAATGTCAAGAAGCTTTTGATAAGGTTAAGCAATACCTATCAAATCTTCTCATATTAGTACTACCCATTTCAAGAAGATCATTAATTCTATATATAGTGATACATGAGAGTTGATGGGATGTGTACTAGGATAGTAGAATAAATTAGGTAAAAGGGAAAAGGCTATTTACTACTTGAGTAAGAAATTTATAAAGTATGAGTCCAAGTATTCATCATGAAAAAAAATGTGTTATGCTTCGGCTTAGATAGCTAAAAGGCTCAAACAATGTATGCTTTACCACACTACTTGGCTTATAGCTAAACTCAATCCAATTAAGTACATCTTTGAGAAATCATCATTATCAGAAAGAATTGTAAAATGGTAGGTAATGCTTTCAGAGTATGATATAGTATACGTAAGCTAAAAGTCGATCAAGGGAAGTACCACTACCAAATTCCTTGCAGACCGTGCCATTGAAAGCTATGAGTCCATGAAACATAATTTTTTAGATAAAAAATTAATGGCCATCTCAAGATTAAAGGAGGATAACAATGATGGAAAGTCATAGAAAATGTATTTTGACGGGGTTGCTAATACTATAAGGCATGGAATTGAGACAGTTTTGATATCTCCAAAATGATGTTGTTACCTTATTATAGCAAGATTGAATTTTAATTGTACCAATAATGTGGCTAAATATGAGGCTTATGTTATGGGATTGTAAGCTGCTTTGGATAGAAATATTAAAGTATTAAAGGTTTTCAGAGATTCAACTTTGGTTATTTATCAATTGAATGGTGAATGAGAAATGAAAGACTTAAAACTTATCCCATACCATAAATACATTTCGAAGTTATGCAAGAAGTTTGAGATAATCCAATTTGAACATTTACTTTGTAAAGAAAATCATATTGCAAATGTGTTGGTCACTTTGGATTATGCCAACATGGAGCAAGAAAGAGATGAAAATCCTTGGTATTATGATATTTTGTGATACCGAAAAAGTTAGCAATACCCGAATCAAGTAACGGAGAATAATAAAAGAGTCATAAGGAGATTAGTTATGAGATTATTCTTAAATGGGGAGATTATGTATAAAAGAAGCAAAGATCAGATGTTATTACACTATGTACGAGCTTTCGAGGCAAGAAAGATTATTGATGAGGTACATGATAGTGTATGTGAAGCACATGTAAATGGACGCATGTTGGCAAGACAAATTATAAAAGTCAGATACTACCGGTTAATAATGGAAAGTGATTGCATTGATTATGCATGAAAGTGTCATAAATGCCAAATTTATGCCGACAAGATTCACATCCTACCCACTACATTACATGTTGGCACCACCTTGACTATTTTCTATGTGGGGGATGGATATCATTAGTCCTGTTACCCTAAAAGCATCAAATAAGAATAGATTCATTTTTGTGATGATTGATTACTTCACTAAATAGGTCGAAGTAGTTTTTTTTACAAATGTAACTCGATCAGTAATCTACAAATTCATCAAGAGAGAAATAATTTATAGATATGGACTCCCAGAAAAGATCATCTCAAATAATGTAAAGAACTTAAATAGCAAAATTATGCAAGAAATATGTACTCAATTCAAGATTAAGCATTATAATTCAGCTCTATAGCATCCAAAATGAATAATATAGTATAAGGTGTAAATAAGAATGTCAAAAGAATTCTAGAAAGAATGATTGAAACGTATAAAGATTAATAGAAAAATTACGTTTTGCTTTGCATGCTTATCGAACGTCAGCATGCACCTTTACTGGGACAACTCCATTCTTTTTGGTTTGCAAGATAGATGTTGTATTACCAGTAAAAGTAGAAATTATATCTTTAAGAGTCTTAAGAGAAATGAGATTAAAAGAAGTTGAATAGATTCAAAAGTGCTATAAGCAATTAAACTTCATTGAAAAAAAGAGATTAGCGACACTCTGTCATGGTCAACTATATCAAAAAAGGATGATGAGAGCTCACGACAAAAAGGTTCAACCCTGTCAATTTTGAGAAGAAAAGTTAGTGTTGAAAATAATCTTCTTAAGTCAACATGATGATAAAGGAAAATAAACTCCAAATTGGGAAAGGCTGTATGTTGTGAAGAAGGCCTTTTTAAGAGAACCCTAGTTTTAGTAGAAATAGATGGAGATGACTTTTCTGATTCTATAAATTTCAATGCCATGAAAAAATACTTTGCTTAAAAAAAATAAAAAAAAAAACAAAAAACAAAATAAAAAAGGGGGAGAGTTCAAGTCAGAAACCCAAAAGGATGACTTGAACTAAATAGAGATTTATCTAAGTTAAAAACCTGTGAAGGTGACTTGGATAAGAAGCATACAACATCATTCGTGAGGTGCATCAAAGTCCAAAATTAATGAATTTTTTAAAGAGCTCTGAAGTGCTGAGTGCATTATATGATTGAATTTTTAAAAAAATTTGAGATATGTTATCATGATTATCTAATTATTTATCTAGGAGTATTATTACCCTAAATACCCATCCTTGTACACCTTTATCTTATCCTGTTGCCATTATTTGTAATCTGCTTCTTCTCTAAATAAATGATATTCATTTCATTCTATGTTTCACTTTCAATCCTTATCTTTTTCTTTTTATTTAGATGCTTTAACATGAATAAGAGAAATGTATAATTAGCATATTATATTTTGAAATTGGGATAATGAATAATAATTGAATAATGTCATGGGAGATTGTGCATTGCTTTGGGAGAGTTGAAAAAGACAAAGGAAAAAGATGAAATCCTCAAAGTTTGGTAAAGACATTGGTAGTGAAAACTCCTTTAAAAAGAAAAGATGACTGCCTATTTTGATTGACAACAAATGGATTTGATTTTCGTTACGAGTAGCATACAGAGATTGGGATGTAAAGGAAAGAGTTTGGAGAACTTTAATACCACAATCAAAATTTCTATGCATTTGCATCTCAGATAGGACATACATTTGCATCATTCATATTACCGTTATTACATACCCAATTTCAATCTCGATTTGGCCTAGATCATTTGTTTTTTTGACTCACAGTTTAATCCCAATCATTCAGTTTTAATCTTGGCTCGATCTAAATCATTTATTTTTCTAACTCACGGTTCGATTTCGGTCATCTATTTTAATCTTAGCTCAATCCAGATCATTTTATTTTTCTGACTCACGATTCGATCTTGGTCACTTGCTTTTGATCTCAGCTCAATTCAAATCATTTTATTTTTTTGACTATCGGTTCGATCCCAATCATCTATTTTTTATCTTTGTTAGGTTCATATCATTTTATTTTTATGACTCACAGTTCGATCCCAATTACTTATTTTTTATCTCGACTCGATTCAGATTGTTTTATTTTTTTGATTTATAATTCGATCTCGATCACCTATTTTTGATCTTGGCTCTATCCAGATCATTGTATTTTTTTTATTCATGGTTCGATCTTGGTCACCTATTTTGATCTTAGCTTAATCTAGATCATTTTATTTTTTAACTCATAATTCAATCCCTGTCATCTGTTTTATCTTAGTTCAGTCCAGATTATTTTATATTTTTTACTCACGGTTTGATCCTGATCATCTATTTTTTATCTCAGCTTAGTTCAGATAATTTTGATTCACAGTTCGATCTCGATCACCTATTTTGATCTCAGCTCGGTTCAAATCATTTTATTTTTTTGACTCACGATTCGATCCTGGTCACCTATTTTGATCTCAGCTCGGTCTAGATCATTTTATTTTTTTGACTCGTGGTTCAATCTCAATCGTCTGTTTTGATTTTAGCTTGGTCTAAATTATCTAACTTGCGATTCGATCCCGGTCACTTATTTTTTATCTCAGCTCAGTCCAATTTTTTTTTTGACTCGTAATTAGATCCCGGTTACCACTTCTATCTTGGTTCGATCTAGATTATTTTATTTTTTTAATTTACAATTTGATCCAGTCGCTTAGTTTCAATCTCTACTCAATTCAAATCATTTTTAATTCGTAACTCAGTCTCGATCATTTTCATATTTGGGTATACCTTGATTAATTTTGACTTAGACTCAATTTAGTCGTTTTGACATTTTTAATTTGACTTTAGCTTTCGGGCCCAGACGTAACAGCTATTAATGTCTTTGCATCATTCTTATTTTACAAGGATGTGCAAAGAGATACTCATTTATGTCGGGGTGCAATCAACTGTTGCTTTTTTTTTGTTGTTGTTGTTATTATTATTATTATTATTATTATTATTATTATTAACTGTTTTTTCTTTCTTTTTGATAAATAAGAAACTGAATGAATAATAAAAAGGAAAGGAATCAACCTAAAATTAGATAGATTTGTGAGATTTTGGCCTAAATCAAATCGGACAAAATCGAATCTCAAGATTCAATCTTGGATTGGTTCTATTCAAACCCTAAAATTTTAATTGGAATAGGCTATAAATTGAACGCAAAAGCACAAGGGAAAATAAGGAGGGAAGTTTGCATAAAAAAATAGTTTTGACAATTTTGAGTTTTTGTGAAAATTGTTTTGAGTTTTTATGATTCAAGAATTGGATCTTTGGTAAAAAAACTTTTTTAAGTTTATGGGAAATCTGGAAAAATTCAGGTGTTTTGTTTGAAGGTTTGAATTTTTTAATTGAATTTTCTGATGATGTTTGAATTTTTTGATCAAATTTCAGTTAGTTTTCCTAAAACTGACGATCAAACCTAATTTTCGGTGGCCAAATATGGGATTTTTAGATAGCGATGAGAGAGAAAAATGAGCTAAAGAGAGAAGGCTGAGGCGGTTTTGGGAAAAAACAAAAGACTTGGGCTTTTATACTATGCCAAAATGATGTTGTTATTAAGGCCTTAGATTCATGCGTCAACCTCCTGACCCGCATGCTGATCTGTGCTCCATACCTAAACTGATCACATGTTTTTTTTTTTCTTTTTTCATTTTACTTTCCATTTACATTTTTATTTATTTTATTTTTCTAGATTTTCTTATTTATTTTCTATTTCATTTTATTTATTTTATTCTTTTTTAGATTCTTTTTAATTTCATTTATTATCATTATTATTATTCTATTTATTTTTAAATTAAATAATTTATTTTAAATACTTTCATAAATTTCATTTTTTAAAAAAATAATAAAAAATATTTCTAAAATGAATTTATGAATCCTATCAAACTATTAGAGGTTTTTTCATGAAGTTAAATTTTTTTATGAATTCTACCAAACTATTAGAAAATTTCATAAATTGATTGTACAAAAAAAATATTGTTAATAAAATATTTTGTATTTTATCCTACTAAACTATTAGAGGATTTGCATCTTAAATTAAATATTACCAAACTATTGGAAAATTTAATATATTTTTTTAAAAAAATCTTATAATAAAATCTATTGGATATCTGCATCAAAGTAAATTTTACCAAACTATTGAAATATTTTACTGATTATTTTTTTAACTAAAATTTAAATCAATCTAACGATGGAGCTTCTTTAGGGTAAGACGCTAGTCTCCATGAACACTCTTAAGGTTAAAAAATTATCTTAAATTGCTACTAAACTATTAGAGTAATTTTAAGATTAATTTTTAATATTAAATATTTTGGTAAATTATTAATATGGTTAAGGCTTGGATAATTTGAAACCGAACTGATACCATCATTTGGATGGGCAATGTGAGAGTGTTATAATCTTCTTCATGTATAACCGTACTTTCGAATCTGAAATTTATTTTGTGGACTAGAATCTACTATTTAAAGATACTTAAGTCAATATTAGCACTCTTTTTTAAATGGGATAAATTCTGTCAGGTGGCTAATCACACCTTAACAAAAAAATATTAGTGGCGACTCATTTATTCCATGTTTAGTAGTGGTCCATGGATCTATATATTATGATATGATGTATCATACCTTTGTAACCATAATGTGATATGTATAACTTAATATAAAGGCAAAATCATCCTTTTTCATTTTTCAAATCTCTCTCCATTTCCTTTACTTTGTTATTGCTTGTTCTAGATTCTTCTTCCCATCTCACCCCTCTTATTACTTTTAACCCCCTGTCCATTCTTTTGTATTTTCAACTCCCCTATTTCCCAAAAGTTCAATGGTCATCCTTTTCTTTCCTCTCAAGAAATTTTCATTCCAAGTGATAAAGTGAGGGGCAAACCTAAAAATTAAACCTTTTATCGAAAAAAGAAAAGCATGAATTTTGTTGAAAATTAAACCAAAACAATTTCACTTAAAAAAAAAAAACAACAAATGGTGAAAAGGACTATAGAGTTTCGAATACTTACTTGGAAGTGTTTGGAACGAAACTAAAAATAGATCAAGCGCATTTTTATCTTCAGCATTCGATTACAAGATCAAAAAATTACTTCAACCATCATATTCAAAATCTATGTCAGCAGAAAAAATGTAAAGGATAGTAACAGAGGAATTTAGAATCAATTAAGATTTTACAGTATAAAAGGAAAAAAAAAGAGTGATAGAAGTTATAAGGAAAGAAAATGATAAATTTTAGGAAAAGTGATGATGAGGCTTGCACATTTTGGTTTGCTGCCTTCTTTCTTGCTTCGTCATCTCCGCCTTGCTTGCTTTTATATTTACACGTTTTTATCCCCAATATAACCCTTAATTCTTTTTAAAGACATTGAGTAACTGTCTCCTAAATCAGTGTTTGAAGAATATAGGGATAGTTTTTATATAATGTTATATTATATAAAAACTATTATTATTATTATTATTATTATTATTATTATTATTATTATTATTATTATTATTGCATATTGTAAATGTAGTTAATAAAGTACCAAACTACATTTAAATTCCCTAAATAAAAATTATCAATCAAAAGCTAAAAGCACCAAAATCCCAAAAGAAATGATAGAGATCTTGGTGTTTTCATCATCATAAAATTATGAAAAATTATTATTCCATGCATATTGTAAATGTTGTTAATGAAGTACCAAACTACATTTAAATTCCCTAAATAAAAATTATAAATAAAAATCTAAAAGCACCAAAATCCCAAAAGAAATGATAGAGATATGGGTGTTTTCACCATCACAAAATTATGGAAAAATTTTAAACTTATGTTAAAAATATTAATTAAGTAAAATATGAAATTAACAAGGGACGATTAGGATACTATCACTTGTCGCCTTTAGGCTGTCCTCTCTTATCTTTTTTTTTTTTCAATTTTAAATCAATTCATTTCATAATAATAACTAGAAACAACCATCCCGTTACATTGGAGATAATTATTTTTCTATCAAAATTTATTATTATTATTATTATTTATCAATCTTTTATTATTTTAAATATATTTATAATTATTTTAATACATAATTTAATAAGGTATTATAATAATTTTTAAACAAATGTCACATACTAACTTTTTATGAAGTAATCATAAAAGTATTTTCGTAATTATGATAAAAAGGTGTTAAAGTAATTTTAATCAATTATAATATAAGGGTATTTTTATAATTATAATAGTAAAAGCATTATAATAATTTTAACCAATTATAGTAAGAAGGGTATTTTCATAATTATGATAAAAAAGATATCATAGTAAGATGGTGGTCAAATTATGCAATTAGTCCATATACTTATATGAAATTTAAACTTTAATTCCTATACAATAATTTGTAGAAATTAGGTTCTTATACTAATTTAATTTAACAATGTTGGTCCAATTGATAACAGTGTTATTTAATCTCTGTTAAATAGTTGACATGGTCGTTGACCATGTTAACATGGTTGTTGATCATACTGACGTGGTAGTTGCTTATGCTGACATGACATTGACTTACAGATATGACATTGAAATTAATAAAATCAGTTGTTAAATTATACAAATGGTCATTATTCTAATACGAAGTTTGAAATTTAGTCTTTATAAATTTAGTCTTTGTACTCACATGAAATTTAAAATTAATCATTCTAATATAAAAAATATTTTGAACTTTTTTTAATTTTTTTAGTTTTTTCAAATTATTAAAATTTAAAAATATTTTAGTTCCTCTAATATACTAGTTTTTATTATATGTAATTAATTATTAATAATATTGTATTAATAATATTATTATCATTTATATTAATCAATTATAATATAATAATTTAAAGTAATATATTAAAGTTAATATTATTTTAATTAATATAAATATATTATAATGAGAGTTTTCAATTCTTTTGTTCTTCACAAAAAAATTTATTTAAATAATTAAGTTTGAATCTAACTTAATAATGTTTTAACATGACTAATAGAATAAAATTAATGCAGTAAAACTTTATTAAAACTAATATAACTAAAATTTATATAATTTATAACTAAACACATTAAATATTTGTTGAAAAAGGTTTCAAAATAATTTTAAAAAATTTCTTAATTATGAAAATTTTGTATTTTATAAGCATTTGGCTTACTTTGAGTTACAACATCTCTAACATTTTATAGTTTTTGATGAAAAACAAGTATGAATTTAAAATACTAATATAATATTACAATTCAGAATTTTGTTTTGACAAAAATGATTTTTAGAAACCTTTGTTTCGAAGGCCAAAACTTTGGAAATCATCATAAACAAGAAACAACTCAAATTGATTTAAATTTGTTTGTGATGATTTGTAAAGTTTTAATCTCTGAAAGTTAGACTTTTAAAAATCATTTTTGCCAAAACAAAATTTTAAGTTGTATTTCTTTTATCACTAGAAACTATAGGATGTTAGAGATTTTATGGCTTAAAGTAAGTCAAATGCTCAGAAAATGCGAAAATTTTAGAAGTAAGAAAATATTTTTTTAATTATTCTAAAAATTATTTTTCGTAAATATTTAAAGTATTTAGTTATAAATTATATAAATTTTAGTTATATTATTTTTAACAAAATTTTTACTTATTTTAATATATTTTTGCTGTAATAATTTCATGTTATTAGTTTTGTTAAAAGACTATTAAGTTAGATTTCAACTTAATTATTTAAATAAGTTTTTTTTTTGTGAAGAAAAAAATTGAAAGTTCTCATTATGATATTTTTATACTAATTCAAATAATATTAACTTTGATATATTAATTTAAATTATTAATATTATAATTAATTAATATAAATGACAATAATATTATAAATATGATATTATTAATAATTAATTATATATAATAAAAACTAATACATTAGAGGAGCTAAAATATTTTTAAAATTTTAATTTTGAAAAAATAAAAAAATAAAAAAATAAAAAAATTTTAAAATTTATTTTATATTAGAGGGATTAAATTTCAAATTTCATGCAATTCATGCACTAAATTTCAAATTTTATGCGAATATAAGGACTATATTTTAAATTTTGTATGAGTATAGAGATCATTTACATAATTTAACAACTGATTTCACCAATTCCAATTGCCACATCAATCAGTCAATGCCATGTCAGCATGATCAATGGCACGTTAGCATGATCAACAACCATGTTTGCATGGTCAACGACCACATTAGCTATTTAGTGGAGATCAAATAATACTGTTATTAATTGGATCAACATTATTAAATTAAAGTAATATGAGAATATAATCTTTACAAATTATTTTATAGGGATTAAAGTTCAAATTTCATATTAGTACATTAACTAATTGCATGATTTGACCTAAGGTGGTTGCTATTTGTGCCCCAACATTTACTTAACACATCTCACTAATTTTAACACCTCATTTTTTTACTCATCACACCCCACACTTAAAACTAAAATTTACCAAAACACCATATCCCCTCTCCCTTACACCCTATTTACTCTCTCTTTTCTTAATTGTAAACTCTAAAAATTTGAAGCTACATATAAAGGAAAATTTATCCATTTGAAATTAGAAAAGCTTATAATCAGAGATAAATCGTTTGTTCTTCATGTTTTTTCATTTTATTTCAATGCAATTTGAAGCTTTTGAAAATGGATTTTCAAAAACTCTAAAAGGTTTATGAAAATAAATGTTTGGAAGCCTTTAAAAGCTTTTGGAAATGGTTTTTCAAAAATTCTTAATGGCTTCTAGACATCCATTTTCGAAGAGTAACTTACTCGATCATCATATTCAAATCTTCATTACTATAGTTATTTCTCTCAAATTTACTTTTCATTTTGGCAATATACAAGATATTACAAATCAAAATCCAAATTGATTTATATAACTCAAATCTTCATGTAATGTGCAAAAATCAAGCCTTTTAGATCATTCATGAACTCAAAATAGACATATTCAGTATTCATATATATTCAAACAAAATCAAAATCCTAATTTTCTAAGAAAAGATTTTGAATTTTTACTAGACACTTTGCAGTTTTCAAAAAAATTGCACAAATGGTAACTTTGAAAATTCACTATAATTCGTACTTAATGAATTAGGTGATGGATTTTATATGAATAGAAAGCTCTTTAAGTTCAGTTTCTAAATCTTCAAACGGTTTGTGATTTAGATTTATATAACTCAAGATATGATCAAATTAGTGAGTAGAGTGCAAAATATGAGACAACCACCCAACCATTGACAGGATCGATCCCCTCATGGAAGGGATCGATCAGGTCATGTTTTTTAAGCATGAAATGACATAAATTTTGAACCAATTGATCCCTCAAGGAAGGGATCGATCGAGTCTAGGCAGAATCACACCAACGGCTATTTTTTCATACTTTTAACGGCTATTTTCTTCTCCTAAGCATCCCCAACGGCTACTCCTTCAATTTCTTTATAAATTGGATACTCTAACACACCAAGAAGACTGATGAATCAAGAGAGTAAGAGCCAATAAGTCATATTTTCATTCTTTCAAATAATCAAGAGTTTTTAGAGTTTTAAAGTCCATATCTTTGTATTTATTGTATCCAAATTATATTTATTGTTCATTCATCATTTTTTTGTACTTAAGCTTAGCAAACACTCAGCCTTAGAGAAAATTGTTCTATTGTTTGCAAAATTACCTTTGATATATAAGGGTGGAAGAGAACAAGAGGTGAGGTATATCCTCTTGATATTATAAGGGTAGATGTTGCTATTTAAGCCTTGAGAAAAAGATAGAGATTTAGTATAAGATAAGTTTGTATCTTGTAAGAATTTTTCTTCAATTAATGGATTAAAGCTTTGGTGTAGACAATCAAGAGAGAGGACGTAGGTGCCTTGTGGAGAAGAATCAAATTTTTATAAATCATTGTATTTGATTTTTCTATCCCTATCTCCTTATAATTTATTATTGCTTATATTTGATTTTAGGTTAATTAATTATTATTATTAGTATTATATTTTCATAAAAAGTGTTTATTGTTTTAATTGTTATTCAATTATATTAAAATAATTTGTTTAAAAAAAATTTTAAAAAATCTAATTCACTATTTTTTAAAATTATCATCTCACATATAAAGCTAACAATAATAATAATAATATATTAAGAGAAATTATGTGGTGTGAACTACGAAGATTAACTTCAAAATTACCGCCCTATAAATTTAACAAGGGGTAAAATAGTAAATGACTTAAAAAATTCACGGAGGAAAAAAAAAATAACAAAAGTCAGCCTTTCGGGGGAATTTAAGTTGCATTTAGAGCTAATTTCGGGTCCGTGTTCGAATCGAAAAACCCCCAACCCCCAAGAAAATAGAAGCAACGAGGAAAGAAGGGAACCCAGAGCCAGAATACCCCCTTTTTCTCTCTTTCTTTCTATCTATTTGTGCTTCGTTATCCACTGTGGAAGCCCATGACCTAGGAATGGCGCAGAAGCTGGAACAGCACATCAAGGACCTGGGATCCCAGCTGGAGTCTCCTCCTTCCACCAAGGACGCTCTTCTCAAGCTCTTAAAGGCACGCATTCTTCCTATTTTCCCTGTCTCCTTATCATAAACTTTTTTTCTTTTCCGGCTATTTTAGCCCTTTTCTTAGGGTCCTTAACAAAGGAAACAGAAAATCAGACACACACTAAAACATACTACCAGTACACTACATTATTTTCTGTTAGTCTGTCTTTGTTTAACATGCACGCCTGGAGAGCTACGGCAAGTTGAAAGAAAGCTAATAAACCTCAGCTGCCCTTTCCTTCGTTGTGTTCTGTTTGTTCTCCAATTTAATTATTAATTCGACTGACCTTCCTACTTGCTCTAGGGTTTCTTCAAACTAACCTTTTTTCCCCTTAGGATTTTAGGTTTTAAGGGTATAATGGAGTGTTTTCATGAATTAGCTCTCTTAGAGGAAGTCAGTTCATAATTGGATGCGAGTTTCAATAAATTTGGTTGAATTAGGGCTGTTTCACAATTCACTAGGTTTCTCCTTAGTTAAATGTTTTTCCATAAAATTCAACCTAACTTGAGTTTTCCACTTGTATTTTATACCCTTGAATTTGCTACATGACAATATGATATCAATTGTGGTCCGCCATTGTTTCATTAAATTCAGGCTATGGTAATTGGGTTAGGATGTTGTCTTGCTCTAGCATCAATTAATTGTATCTCCAAATATGTTTTTCTATCAGACCAATGGTTCCCCAATGTGTTGAATGAGGACCTAAATCAACGGCGATGTGCTATGCCTGGAGCCCTGGACAGCGTTTGACTTTATGTTTTTCAAGAGTGAATCTGAATTGTTACCATAATAAGTGCAATAAATGCAGTAACAGAGTCCTATAATGTCACCCATGCATGACAATGATAGATAACCTGTTCCAGACTTAAAGAACATTAGTATGTCACAAATCTTTGGCTTTGAGTACCCTTTATGGTCCCCCCCCCCCCCCCAATTTTCATAACACAGCAAAGAATATATGCTAGGGGGTCGGTCTTAGTTTGGAATTATCATTGTGGTTGAAAAGGGCTTTAGCGCACATAATCAACCTTGAAAAAAATTAACATAGATTTGGGATTAGTTGGCATTGGCTACATTAATCAAATTTCTCCATTCTGACCGGTTGAGGGCTATACCCTTACAAAGATTTACGGAAGCTAACTAATCTTTAATGATGTCAACCCATGTAAAATGTTTTCTTACCCTCCCGTCCTCTTTTTTTTTTACTCAGATTAAATTTCTTTTGCACACTGAAGCATCAAGTTGTCCTTCCTTTTGTTTTTGAATGATTGATTATGTTTCCATTGATAAAACAAATCCCTGTCAATGAAGAAGTAGTTAGGTTACTAAAAGCAGCAGTAAATAGCTATTAAAGAATTTCTTGTCTTAACTGGACATAGGGCAGAGTGATTTTGTTGAATGTGAATTGGTTTTGTTATTGTAGTACATGGTGCTTGGGATCTCTAATGGTGAACTTATTAGTTTGTTAATGAGCCGAGGAGGCATCTTGTATGCATGAAAGAAATGGAAGTTCTTTTATGTTGGTTGACTTGAATTCACTGGTGGTTAAGTGGAAAGTTGAGATGCTTTTATCCATGAGTTTGTTTGAATTATGGATTTTGCATTTTATTTTTCCAAAACTGTTTTAAAGGCCTGATAAGGACAGTGGCAAAATATGTATTGCTATGTAGTGATGCTGTAGAGAAACCAGTACCTGTGGTCTCGGAGGAGTATGTAAAAATAGAGTTTCTCTTTAGTTTGAAGTCTATTACAAATAAAACATGGATCTCATTGGACTATTAAATTTAATACTTTTGAATATTATGGCTGTGAGATTGTCCTTTGCTGATATCTAAAAATAGTCCACGTGCTTCCACCATCCCTTTTTCCTTTCTTCTCTTTCATTTGGGGGTTGGGTGTGCTAAATCCTATAATTTTTCTGCAGCCACCTAGTATTTAGGTCGATTATAGCTCAGCCATTTGAAACTGTGTCACTCATTGTTTCCATTTGGCCTGTAGACATTTATTTTATACTATGGTTTGAGAATTAGAAGCTTCCTTTTGCTAAAACCATCCAAATGTTCTCAATGTGTTGTAAAGCTGTTTTTTTCTGTTTTCTTTTATTATTTGCCTATTTTTATTGATATTTCAATATCATTCTTTATCATGTTATTGACACATAACTGGCGTTGGACCTATGTGCCAAGAAAAATGGGTATGTGGTAAGATATACTGTTTCATAATGCTCACACATCTTGTTAGATGCTTGAATTTATATATTTTATGCTTATCAAAGTTGGATGCACTTGGTTATTTAGTATATATTGTCAATATTTTGTCCTCTAATCTGCAGCAAGCTGCTACATGTCTTTCTGAGCTTGATCAATCTCCACCATCTTCAATAATGGAATCAATGCAACCCTTACTTAATGCAATTGTCAAGCCAGAACTGCTGAAGCATCAAGATAGGGATGTGAAACTTCTAGTTGCCACCTGTATTTGTGAGATAACTCGGATAACTGCACCTGAAGTGCCTTATAGTGATGACATTCTAAAGGTTGTTTTCTTTTATGAAGGTTGACTGATTGTTGTCATGATTTTCTTATAAACTAATAAATTTTCAACTGAACTCCTGTGCAATCGATATGTTGCATGCTTGCAGGATATTTTTCACTTGATTGTTGGCACTTTTAATGGGCTGAGCGATACCAGTGGTCCATCATTTGGAAGGAGAGTTGTCATTTTGGAGACTCTTGCGAAATATAGATCATGTGTTGTGATGTTGGATCTTGAATGTGATGATTTGGTGAATGAAATGTTCACTACATTTTTTGCTGTTGTCAGGTGTGTTTTATTCCAGTTTTCATTTATTTACTTTTTTGAGGAAAGTGCTTGTATTGAGGGTGCCATTTACTCATTACTACTATTCACCTAAGCAATTTCTGTTGCATGCATACAGAAAATGCTTTTAATTAATATTGAATGGTAAAAATTAGACATGGCTGTTATTTATATGATATGGTACAACATGATATCATTCTTAGTGTTTGGCTTCCCTGTGATGGCCAAGATATGACTGCAACCTCTTTGTTCTTGTATGTATCTTGACCATAGAATAATACATCTGAACATATATGCACTTTTGTCTTGTGGTTGGATATGTGAATGTTTCATCTCCCCTTCAATTGTGTTCATCTTCCCTTAAATTGTGTTTACACTGGGAATCTGCGGGAGAAATAGAGTGGTCAATAGTTTTTTACAGTGTTTTCTGTGACATTTTATAATTATCATGGATCAAAGGAATGATTTTTACCACATATTGCAGGGATGATCATTCAGAAAGTGTTTTCTCATCCATGCAAACAATCATGATTGTTGTGTTAGAAGAGAGTGAAGATGTTCGAGAGGATCTGTTACTTATTATATTGTCTGCATTAGGCCGTAATAAAAGTGTAAGAAATTTCTTGTTTGATATCTTCTTGTTGCTTACAAATCATATTGCTGCCTCTATATATTCCTTAGAAGTTATAATTCTTAATTGGAAGGGAATTTATTTCTGGAGTCTATAATCACAGGATGTTACTGCAGCTGCAAGGAGACTTGCTATGAATGTCATAGAGCAGTGTTCAGGAAAACTAGAAGCTGGCATAAAACAGTTTCTTATATCATTGATGTCCAGAGATAATCATTTAGTAAATAGTAAAATTGACTACCATGAAGTTATCTATGATGTTTATCATTGCGCTCCTCAGATACTATCAGGAGTTGTACCATACCTCACAGGAGAGCTGTTGGTAAGAACATTTTAATAATCATTCTTTTTTCATTTCTACTAATTACCCAACTGTTTAAAGATTTTGTTCCCCGTGTGAAGACATATTCCTTTTATGTTATAAGAATTTTTGATATGCTAAAATAATTCTTATAATGCTTTTGAGAATGAAGTGTTTGTAGTTGTAGTGTTTGGGTTCATCTTTTGCAGTATGAGGGACTTTGTTTTCTATTATGGATTTGTCATAGTTTTAATCTTATTTTGAGAAGATGAGGTCAAAGATGAAATATTTGTAAGGTGTATAAGTTCCAATATCTGCAGACTGATCAATTAGACACTCGTTTGAAAGCTGTGAGATTGGTTGGAGACCTCTTTGCTCTGCCAGGCTCAACTATATGTGAAGCATTTCAGCCAATATTTTCAGAATTTTTGAAAAGGTTGACTGATAGAGTTGTTGGCATTCGAATGTCTGTCCTTGAACATGTTAAGAGCTGTCTGTTGTTGGATCCCTCCAGATCTGAGGCTCCTCAAATTATCTGTAAGTTTCTTTTCGGTTTTTACATATTTATTTGAGTGTTCATTTCTTAATTTTCGTCTTGTTCTACATTTTCTAGCTGCCCTCTGTGATCGACTGTTAGACTATGATGAAAATGTTCGAAAGCAAGTTGTGGCTGTAATTTGTGATGTTGCTTGTCATTCTCTTGTTTCTGTTCCTGTTGAGACAGTAAAACTAGTCGCGGAGCGTCTTCGAGACAAATCTGTATGTTCATTTTACCTGTATTTCTTTGACTTCTTTTGTTACCCCTTGTGTATCCATTGATCATTATCTATGGCATTTGACTTTTTCTTTTGTTTGGAATTTACAGCTGCTGGTTAAAAAATATACTATGGAAAGGCTGGCTGAGATATTCAGAGTTTATTGTGCTAGCTGCTCTGATGGCTCAATCAATCCCGATGAATTTTATTGGATTCCTGGGAAGATTTTTAGGTGTTTTTATGACAAAGATTTTAGGCAAGTCATATTAGATATCTTGCTACCCTGGAATATTTTAGCACTTGCTTAAAAATTTATCTTATTTATCTTTGTTTTTCTGTACTATTCAAAGTTTAGAGGCTAGTTAGTTAATATATTTAGATCTCTCAAATATTAAGCAAGTTTGGTAGATGTAAGAAGGGATTGTATAAACTTAGCTTTGGAGGTATGCTCTATGCTGTATCTTTAACTTTTCATTAATCTTCTCCAAATAATATCTTCAGTTAAAGCCATGCAAAGTAATTGAAAATCCTGTTCGTATAAATTGGCTTAGCATAATTATTTAATTTTTTTTTCTTGTTGACTATGCACCTTAGTGAAAATTCTTTTTCCTATTAGTAAAATCTTGAAATATTGTGGTGCAATGTAGAAGATTTAAAGTGTTTTCTGCTACAACTCTTTCTTGGATGTGTATTTGGCACAATCATGGCATTTTGTAATGCGTAGCTCTGCCCTGCAGGTTAGATACAATTGAATCTGTTTTATGTGGGTTCCTCTTTCCTACTGAGTTCTCAATCAGAGATAAAGTTAAATGTTGGATAAGGGTTTTCTCTGGGTTTGACAAAATTGAGGTGAAGGCACTTGAGAGGATGCTGGAGCAGAAGCAAAGGTATCTTGTAAATGCTTTGATACATGGCTTTTGAGTAATGTTCCCTTTTCAATTATGTATTTAATGGATTGTAAACTGATTTTCAGGGGATTTCCTATTGGATTGCAGGTTACAGCAAGAGATGCAGAAGTATCTCTCTCTAAGGCAGATGCATCAGGTTTGAAGTTTTGAATGACGAAATAGTATCCTAAGGAGCAGAAGTTAAAACTTCTATGAACTGTCAAACTTAAATAATTAGTTCTTATTCCAATGCAGGATAGCGATGCTCCTGAAATACAAAAGAAAGTTTTATTTGGCTTCCGAATCATGTCCCGCACTTTTTCTGATCCTTCAAAGGCTGAAGAGAGTTTTCAGATTCTTGATCAGTTGAAAGATGCTAACATCTGGAAGATTTTAATGAATCTACTGGATCCAAATACCAGCTTCCATCAAGCTTCTAGTGGCCGGGTAGGTTTTGACAAATGCAAATTAAATGGGATGTTGTAGAGAATGTCTTTGGATCCAAATCCACTTATCAGACCTTAGATATTAAAGGGTAATTAGAAAAGTTTATAGGATTTTCTACCTGGGAAGTCTAACTAACAATAATATGAAAGAAGAAAATTTAAAAGCAAACTAAATACTTCAATTCCATTGCTTTTCTTGCTCAAATGTCCGTATTAGCTTTGTGGCCATCCCTTTAACATCATTGTTATTTATGCTAGGACTGCCATCATTACTAGAGTGGCAACAAGCTGATGCTGCTGTATGTTATGACCCTCAATATCCTTCTGGTGCCATAATGCCACCATCACTAATTGACAACTTTAGGTATCATCCATAGTGTGACTGCGTTATGCAGATACCCATAATGTGACTGTTCAAAATCAGTAACATTTTTTTTTCTTCAAGAAAAAAAATTAAGAAAAAAAAAATCTACTGCTTCTGCCACTGCCTCGGTGAAGCTTTTCAATAGAGCATTCTCCTTAGCCTCTCAGTTATAATATTGTGGTTAAGTGGTAGCTTCTATCCTAGCAGTATTTTTGACAACTAACTTAACATGCTAGTTTAAGTATGAAGTCAACTTTTTGCAACTTTTGCTGTCACCCAATAATGGTGGCTGCCCTTTGTCGTAGCCCACCTTGTAGTTTATGTTCTTGTCTGCAGTGTTGCTCAGAGGTGAATATCTCTTTGAGTTTAGGGGAAAAATGAATTGTGATGAGTAGCTTGACCCATGGAATCTAATTTTGTACTTTTTAATTTTTTCATTTTACCAGTTATCTATGATATATTTTCGTAATTTGCAGGTTGATTTGCTTAAAATACTTGGTGAGAAGCACCGACTTTATGATTTTCTGAGTGCTCTCACTCTGAAGTGTTCTTATGTACTTTTTAACAAGGAGCATGTGAAAGAAATCCTTCTGGAGGCTACTGTACAGAAGTCTACTGGAAATACACAACACATTCAATCTTGCCTGAATATACTTGTGGTAATGATTGGTTTCTATAAAACTTGTTTCTCTGAGTGCGAGCAAGTGCAATTGTGCATGCATGTTGTTATTTGCCTTTGTGAGTGTCTGTCTTTTCCCGTGTTTGGTTACAATGTCATTAAGAGTTTGCAATGTTTAGTGTCTTCAATAATAGGTTCTATAAAGTCGTTTATGTTCTTTTTCTCTTAGAAACAGATTCAAGTTGTGTTTTTAAATGCCTTCTGGTGGATTTTCAGATCCTTGCACGCTTTAGTCCTTTGCTGCTGGGTGGGGCCGAAGAAGAACTGGTTAATTTTCTGAAAGATGACAATGAAATAATAAAAGAAGGCATTTTGCATGTTTTGGCCAATGCTGGTGTTACCATCCGAGAGCAACTTGCGTTGTCATCAAGGTGCAACTTTGGAATGCTTGACTTGTTAGAGTTAGTTCTTCATCCATATTCTTATTATCTTCCTAATGTTTGTTTGCAGTTCAATTGATCTTATATTGGAGAGGCTTTGTTTAGAAGGTAGTCGGAGACAAGCGAAGTATGCAGTGCATGCACTAGCAGCAATAACAAAGGATGATGGTCTCAAGTCCCTCTCTGTTCTATATAAGGTTACACAACACTTCATGCATTATCAGTTATATATTCAAAATGTGTTATTGTATTTTTTAAGATGTATAAATGTCATGTTCTTGATATATTTGCCTAACATTCAGTTTCATTACTCAATTTGCAGAGGCTTGTGGACATGCTGGAGGAAAGGACACATTTGCCTGCTGTACTCCAGTCTCTGGGATGTATAGCTCAGACTGCGATGCCTGTATTTGAAACTAGAGAGAGTGAAATTGGAGAATTTATTAAAAGCAAAATTTTGAGATGCAGTAATGTATGCCTTGTGAGATACAATATATGCTTCAATTCTTTTCTATTTGTGACGTATTTATTGATTTCCATGCATAAACCTTTTTCATTGCTTCAGAAAGCAGATGGCGGTGCAAAAGAATGTTGGGATGACAAAAGTGAACTTTGTCTGTTGAAGGTTTTGGATTGTAGTGATTTGTTATTTTTTTTCATTTAAGATAAAAGCAAATTTCATTCTTATCAGTATCTAGCAGAAAACTGAGTCCATTTTCTGTTTTTCATTTTCAAGGCTTTCTTGTTTTTATAAATTTCTTTATGATTTATCTCTGATCCTGCAATATTGTTTTTGAGCCACAGGTATTTGGGATAAAAACATTGGTCAAAAGCTACTTGCCTGTTAAAGATGCTCATCTTCGTCCTGCTATTGATGACCTTCTAGGACTCCTCAGAAATATACTTTCTTTTGGTGAAATATCAGAAGATATAGAATCAAGGTACCATAGCTGACATTGGGAGTTTTTTTTTTTTTAATGTACTAATATTTTGAGTGAATGTTGAACATCTTTTTGGATTTTGCTCAATTGGTTAGAATGTTTTGCTTGTTAAAGCTCAAATTTCATGCACAACTTGTACTGTCTTACAGTTCAGTTGATAAGGCCCATTTGAGGCTTGCTGCGGCCAAGGCAGTTCTTCGGCTCTCTCGGTGCTGGGATCATAAGATTCCTGTTGACGTCTTCCACTTAACCATCAGGACCCTAGAGGTGAAGTCATTTACAAAATATAAATTATTGATCTTGTTTTCTTTTAACTTTTCTTGTTAACCTTTCCTTTTCTCTTATGTTCTTTTCTGGTCTTCTAGATCTCCTTCCCTCAAGCTAGGAAACTATTCCTCAGCAAAGTTCATCAACACATAAAGGACCGGCTCTTGGATGCAAAATATGCTTGTGCTTTCTTATTTAGCATAACTGAATCCAAACTGCTTCATTGTGATGAGGTTTTCATGCTGAACTTGGTTTTTTTTAAGTGTGGTTTCATGTCCAATTTATTTTCTGGTTCCATCATGGCAAGATTTGTGAATTTTTCTGTTATTTTCCATTGTGTTTGAATTGGCAGGAAAAACAGAATTTAGCCGACATCTTTCAAATGTATCAGCAGGCAAAAGCTCGGCAGGTTGCTGTACAATCTGATACAAATTCCTCAACAGCATACCCTGAATACATCCTACCTTATTTGGTCCATGCTCTTGCTCATCTTTCATGTCCCAACATAGATGAATGCAAGGATGTCAAAGCATTTGAATTAATATACCGGTATATGCATTTCCTTCAATCTGTCTTAAATATGCTTTGAGATATAATTTCAGATGTTATGGTTTAAGTGGTGTTATCTAATGTCGGTTAAGTTGGAGGTTTATCGGGCATTGTCTTGAAGAGAGGCCTCTTCAACCAAGGCATCTAACTTTGAACCAATGGATAAGTAACAACTTGAGCTCTTTAACATGCTAAGGGATCCTATTTGAAGCTAATTGCAACAGGTTTCGAGGTCCAATCTTAAAATAATGTCATAGAAAACCTCAAATTTAACCACTGTGGTTATAGACATTTGAATTAAATTAAGAAGATTAAAAATAAAAGAGGAAATCAACTTTTTATATCTATGTTCTGATGGATTAGCTGACTTTATATTGCCAGTTGCTATGAATCCTAAATACTAAATTTTATCTGTTGCCAGCTGCCACTGTTTTTGAGCCAGTCTTTATTGTGCTATTGCTTATCGTCACTGTAATCTAAATTTATAGATTTTGTAGTGATGGGGTAGGACTATTCTAAATGATTGGGTACTTTTTGTAGGTAGAAATAATTTCTTGGTAATTTGTATTTATTGAGAATATTTAGTCATTATCTATTCTGTATTTTTCAGGCAGTTGTACTTGACTATTTCTTTGTTGGTAAAT
This sequence comes from Durio zibethinus, assembly GCF_047325235.1. Classification (NCBI taxonomy): domain Eukaryota; kingdom Viridiplantae; phylum Streptophyta; class Magnoliopsida; order Malvales; family Malvaceae; genus Durio; species Durio zibethinus. The sequence goes on from NC_143187.1 coordinate 14,119,549, forward strand.
AAAGATGAAGATACCAAGTCAGAAGCTGGTGTCAACGAGAAGGAAAGTATTTTTGTGATATTCTCTATCTTTCAGAGTATCAAGCATTCTGAAGACATTGTTGATGCAACAAAATCAAAGGTTCAGTGGGAAGTTTATATTTATATCAATAGTTACTATCATCCAACTTTACTATTCCTAAGTATAATTATTTAATAGGTTTGCAGTTCCACCTCTCTCCTGATAACGAGAAAAGTTAAAGTGCCCCTTCTTAGAAAAAAAAAAAATTTTGAATAATAATAAATTTTTTTGTTTTTTCAGAATTCACATGCTATCTGTGACCTTGGACTTTCCATCATGAAGCGCCTGCTAGCATATAAGGAGGGGGATTTTGAGGGGCTTGTACAGACAGTCTCTCTGCCTCCACTCCTCTACAAACCGTATGAAAGAAAAGAAGGTGAAGATTCCGAGGTAAGCCTTTAAATTTATTTGTCCCATTTTATCACATGTTTGCTCTTCCTCCATGGGAATATACAGTATCGAATTATCTGCAACTTTCTTACTGTAATTAGGCAGTGATAGGAAAAATTGTCTAGCTGTGGGGCTTTTACCATTTTACATGTACAATTATTAAGTTGAGAGATTGGATGTCAGCTATTAATTAAGTAATGTGTATAAGACCCAGTTTTGTATGTAGTTAACCCGCTTGTCAAATCACATGAGCTCAGTGCAAACCAGTTTTATGCTTCAACCTTGCAATAACGTGGTGCCAGCAGCATTGATTTGTTTCTTCATTTGATGCATACTTGGGCTATGTTTTTACTACAATATTGTTGATTATGGCTCTTGCATGTTTTTGATAGGTTGGTGAAAGGCAAACATGGTTAGCTGATGAAAGTGTCGTGTCTTACTTTGAATCCCTAAAGTTGGAATGGGATGCAACGGTGTGATATGCTTCCTTTCATTCTTATATAAGGTACTATATGGTGTATTTAGTGTTACATTGTTTATAACTTTTCCTGCTCCTCTGTTGATTACATTAGGCTCATACGGAGATTGCCGAGGAGGCTCTCAAAGATAGTGAAATAGATGGAAATGAAGTGCCACTCAGAAAAATGATTAAGCGATTAAAATCTAAAGGAGCCAAGGGTGGAAGGGCAAAAAAGAACCGGTCTCTCTCAGCAGAAGCAAAAGATACTGAAAATGAAGTTGATATTTTGAAAATGGTGAGGGAAATAAATTTGGATAGTCTAGGGATGTCCAGTAAGTTTGAATCAAGCAATGGTCATAAACATTTTCCTACCAAGAAAGTGAAATTGGAGGAGGAGCATCAGGAAGGTAAAAAGAGAAAAGTCAGTGGTGCAGCTTCTGTCCCAGTGCCTAAACGTAGGAGGACATCATCTGCTCATGGTGCTTTCAAAATTTCAAGAAGTGCTTCTAAGGTCCCTTCAAGAGATTCAGGAGATGACAGGCATGAAGTTAAAGATTTTGCATTGCAATCTGCTGAAATGGACATTGATAAACTCCATGATTCAAAAGATAAAATGCCCATGCGCCACAAATTGAATGAGAACAATGAATCTGACTACTTGGTGTCTTGCATTCGGAAGAAAAGAAGCATCTCATCAAAAGGTAAAGGCAAAGGCTTAGATTGGGGTCATAGTGATGAAGGAGTCGAAGAAGAAGCTGATGATGAAAATCTGGAGGTGTGTTTTTTTCCACTTGTTTAAATTCGCTGTCAGGGATGTACACATTTAATGTTCTCATGATGTCACTGTTGTGAATATCTGTTTTATAACTCCATGCAGAAGTTGGACACCACCACTGGTATTAAGTCTGCTGCTGGATCTAGCAAGAAGCAGAAGAGGGGCTTTGCAGGATTAGCAAAGGTCATTGTTTTTGCATCTTTTCCATTAAAATTACTGAGCTTTCATATGCAAAATGGCTAATACATTGGTATTTACAGCTAAATAAGGATGAAAACATAAATCCTGGTGGCATTTATAATGTGGTTTCTTTTGAGCAGGCCCCCTGCACTCTGCCTCTGAAATCTCCACTCTACTCCCCCCCCCCCCCTTCCTTTTCTGCTCCTCTCTATGTATTGGCGTCATTTGCATGAGATTTTAAATGCTTTTGCTAAAATTACTCATGTTACAATATTTGGAAGTGCACTGTACACCCACCTTGCTTCTCTTTCTCACTCTCTTTGAGGTTGATATTTAGCAGAGTTGAATAGCATTTATATTCATGTACACCCACCTTATGGTGCATTTTCTCATTATATTTAGGCATTGTTACCCTATTAGTGTTCAACACATTTAGAAATGGCTTCTTTTTTTTTTCCCACTGTTCCAATCCCCTTGGTTACTCAAAGTGTTGAGCTCTTTGTTCATTATCTGATCTTCTTTGTTTCCCTTGTTCAGAGCTCAATGAAGAAAGATGAAGTTGATATTGCGGACTTGATTGGTTACAGAATAAAAGTATGGTGGCCAATGGATAAGCAGTGAGTCCCCAACTTTTACTGTTCTATTTACCATAATCCAAAAGCCCTGCTGTGAATTGTTCTGTGCATTAGATTGATTGTGAGTCTCAATTTCCTTCATTGTAATTCCCACTTTATTTATGGGGCATTCATGTTTTTGAGAATTCACATGAGGCTTCATTTGGTTACACTTGGAAATCTGGAAATGAGTTTGTGCTCTTGGTAGATCTGATATGGCCATTTCAACTTGCTCCCTGTCAAATTTGTAAATTCATCCTCTTTTTAGTTGTTTGACTGAGGGCCCAAATTTTATTTGAAACAATGTTCTGGTCTTACAGCAGCTTAAGGTTTTAATTTCATTTTCATATTTTGCTTGGACCATTGTGCTTATCCAGACAACTACAGTTTCCCTCTGACAGCCAAAAGTTTCTTGTTCCATTCAAATGCACTCCACATTGTTGGACGTGTTACCATTATTCAATTTGAACAGGTGCAATATCATTTTGCTTAACATCAATCTTCATGACTCGTGCTTGTACAGCAATGTAGGCTTTCTTACTGTCTTGTTTGAACATTGGAGACATTATTATGAACCTACTAAGGTTTTAATTTTGTTTAAAGAAAATATATTTCTTGAAAAAAATTCAATTACGAAGGTACTCTACTCATTGTATATTACTGCTGGAAATGACAGGTTTTATGAAGGAACAGTTAAGTCTTATGACCCTATAAAAAGGAAGCACGTGGTAAGCTGCACCTTCTTTCCTGCATGAATGCATATGTGCATGTTTGTGACACTTGGAACAAATTATTAATCATATGTTTTTCTTCTTATTAGGTATTATATGATGATGGAGATGTGGAAGTGCTACGCCTGGAAAGAGAGCGTTGGCAGCTCATTAATACTGACCTCAAGTCTGGAAAGGTTAAGACTTCACTCTTGCATTTTCTTTCAAGCTTAAATCATTTTAGTTTTCATTTGAGCTTAACTCTCCTATCTATTTTGCTTGCACTTTTTACAGAAAGCAAATTCATTGAAAGGCAGCAAGGGCCCTCTGAAGGAAGTGTATGTGCTAACTATTAATGCAGTATTAGATAATTCTCTTGTGAATCTCACCTTTGAGTGTAGTTGTGTGTGTTTCATTTCTACTTGGTAAAAATAAAAGAGAAAGAAAAAGATAAGCTACTCATATTGAGAGAGAATACTTGTTTAAGTTAATCGCAACATGAATATCTCTTTTGGATTATGGCATTTGTTTTGAGGATGACTTGTGCACACATTTAGAAATTAACTCTTGTGTTGCTTCATAACTTGGTTGTTTTACGATTTACAGGTCTCCTGGGCAGAAAAGTAAGAGCTTAGGTGGTTCACGACAGAAAAAGAGTTCAGTAAAGATGTGAGTAACCGCAATCCAATATGAAGCTATTTGCCTTTCATTGAAATGCAAATTTAATTGGTATTTGATTTGCAGAGTTAAGGGGAAAAGAACTCCAAAGAAAAACTTGAAGCATGCTCAAAAGAGTTCGTTGAAAAGTAACTTTACTGGAGCTGAAGACGAAGAGAAGGCTGATGTGTCAAAATCGAAATCCACTGCTGCAAATAAAATTCATAAGGTGAACTCAGGTATTGTTCATTGATTTTCGTAACTAATCTATTAGCTGTTTTAAACTTTCGATTTTGTGGAATATGGATTGCACTAGAAAGTTAGCATTCTTTTATTATCTTCTGTATCATTTAAATGAAGTGGATGTAACCTGATTTAATATCATTAGATTGAATGTTGCTCTATGAACATCTTTTATGGTTGCAAGCAAAATTATTTCTGGTAACATGTAGGATGTATCAATTGAAAAATTGAGGAACAAGTGTGAGATGGTGGGTCCTTATTTCTCATTCCCTTCCATTTAATTTCTTTAAATTTATATTGCTCTCCTTTTCCCAGATGAATCAGAAGGTGCAGACACCGAAATGGTAGATGAGAACTTAGCAGCTAGGGAACAATCTGAGAAGGAAGTGGCTTCAGTTTCCCAGGAGAGATGTTCAGAAGATACAAAGGGGAGCCCAAATCATGCTGATGGGAATCTTTCTGAAGATGTAGATAGCATTTCAGAAAATGCGCAAAAGGGGGATGAGGAAGAGAAACCAGCTGATGAATTAAGTGAAGACTCAAGAGATCCTTCTAGTAAAGCAACTGAATCGGAAGCCAAAGCGACTCAAGAAAGTGATAAGATTGAGAGTGAATCTCCAATTTTGAAGAAATTCTGGAAAGGAGCTTCATTGCCTTCAGTTGCCGTGGATTCAGGGATTTCTGATGATGAGCCCCTTGTAATAACATTTAGTGATGTGTTTATTAGAATATAATATTTGTCTTATATTATAATTTGATATATGTATTTTTTTTATATATCAAATGCAGAGTAAGTGGAAGCGGAAATCAGATTCCAAGCGAGTGCAGTAGCCAGGAGGGAGTTTGAACCTCAAAAGCAGTCGTGCAGTGCTTTGTAGAAGTGGGAAACAAGTGGCGCTGTGTCAGATCTCAGAAAGAACCTAACAGATCGCAGAAGATGAGGGTCATTTGAATCTGACTCTATGTAAACATAAACATAGTAATAAATGTCCGAGTAGGTGCCCTAGACTAGAACCGTGTAGAGCGAATGTACTGTAAAAATAACTGTAGGCATTAGGGGGAAATTGTTGGTGCTTGTCAGAGAATTGGGGCAAGGATGAATGGTGTAGCTGACCAGGGTTTCGCCGGTAGATGGTAGAAGATTGCAAGGTGTAGTTTGGATCTCACCATGAGCTACAAAGATAGATAAATAGATAGATAGATAGGTCACGAGTAGAGCTAGTTATATTTTGGAATTTGGGGATAGTTTTTTAAGTTGAAATAATTTGGTTCAAACACCTAACATAACATCCATATCACATTGATTATTATTTCACCGTCGTCTGCTGGCTAGCTGTTGGGTGTGGCAACACTTAATTGTTTGTATTATTGTGTCTAAATTAAAAATGCTACAATTGAAGTATTTATGTGTGAATGCAAGGTCATAAACAAAAAAAAAAAAAAAAAGTCATCTTAGCTTATGATGATGGGTTGTGAATATGAAATTGCGTTTCATCTTTGAGAGTTCAATCAGACTGTTAGAAAGAATGAAATATGTGTTCATCGAAACTCGTCTAAGAGTGACGAAGGGGTGCGCCAACAGTTGCGTCTCGATTTGTTATTCAATAGCTGATGACTGAAGTTAGGGTATTGGGCTAAGTCTTGGATAGGCTGCAGTACTACTACAAGCAAATCTAGGAACATCATCTTCCAACTTCCAAGGTACTCCTATATTAGATCAAACCTAAAGTAGCCCGTATGCAAAAAAAAAAAAAAAAAAAAGGTTTGAACTATTGTCATAGAGTGGATGGCGGTCTAATCTAAGGTCGTAAACAGCAAAAAAAAAAAAAAAAAAAGTGGAAATATTATAGAGGAAAAAGAAATACATTTTATTTACGCAAAGAAATCGTAAAAGAGTAAGTCAGGGTCAAACTCAACGTCAAAATATCGGAAGGACGGAAGGAAAGAATGGGATTTGAGAAACAACAATGAGATATTTGATCCGCTAAATTTTAAATTTAAAAAAATATATGATTCCTGGTAAAGTATTAATTTTAAATGATTTTGCATAACATGAGATTGTTATATATTTTTTTTATTTGATAGGGAGGAAATTCATATTATTTAATAAAATATTTTTATTATAATATTTTTCATTACATAAAAAACATAACATATTTGTTAAAAATAAATGCAGTATTTGATTAAAATAATATGAAATCAAATATTGAAAAAAGTATATATCTTTAAACAAATAATCCAAATTTTTTTTTTACAATTATTATGTTTCAAATCTAAAAACGCAAAGTGTAAAATTATAAAAAAAAAAAAAAATTCAATAGCTGTGTTTATCTTACAAGAAACACAGTAAATAATCAATAATTATTATATTTCAAAATCTCAAAACGCATTTAAAAAAAAATACACGTTTTCATGTCTCACATGTAGTATTATAGTAAAAAATTATAAAAAAAAAAAAGAATTTTTAAAAATTACGTTTTTATTAAAAAAAATTACAGTAAATGTGCTTTATTTTAAAATAATAATAATAAAAAAAACAATGTTCATTTCGCCGAAGACTCCCCGTGGAAACTTCTCGCATTCACACGGGCCTTGACATTCTATTCAAAGTTAAAGATTAGAAGCTACAAATTAAACACTAAAATAAATGGAGCATGGATGGAATAGGATTAATTTAGAATCTCTCTTGAATGTTGTTCGTTCATTCGCCGTTAAAATAACTTTAAGACAAAAATAATCCTAGTTGAAGGGGACTGGACTAATGATTATCAATGAAAATTATTGAATTTTTTATCAGTCAAAGTACCTTCAGTTTTATGGGTCTGAATCTAAACCAAACTGCAGAGAACACTCAAAAGTCTGAAATCAAATGTTACATTACCACTGCAGGAGTCAAATACTGCATTTTTATTCTAAAAAATTGCATACAATAATTATAATTACTGCATTTTAAAGTTGCCAAATGCGGCATTCGAGTGGTTAAAAGGTCAAAGTTTTAGAAGTTATTAATTATTATATTTTTATTCAAAAAAAATAATAAATAATAATTATTATTGTGCTTTAAAGAATTCAAATGAAAAAAAAAAGTATTTAGTATAATTCGAATATTATGTTTTTGTTAAAATAAATGTGATAAATAATACTAATTATTGCGTTATAAAGCATAAAAATGTAGTATTTTAATTTAAAAAATTATTACTCAATTAAAAAAATTAATCATAATTATTGTGTTTGTTAAAAATAAAAAAAATCTTTTCATATGTTAATTTTAAAAAAATAAAAATATATATTTTATTCAAATCAAATATGAGATAAAATTAATTTTTTAACTAATTTTTTTTAATTTAAAAAATCACAAAAAAATTGAATTTTTGATCCTGAAACTTTAATTACGATTGAAAATTTAAAATTATCTCAAAAATTAGATTCTCCTTTATTAAATGTGAAAATTTAGATACCTAGCAGCAATATTTTAAGAAAAAACCTTTGATTCCTCAAGTAAAACGCCCTTTAAAGTCAAGGTCCAGGAGTGAACACTATGAAAAAACCTGACCAACATGTGCCGGTAACACTGCCACATTTTTCACGTTCAAGACTAGACTATATATATAAAAAAAAAAAGAATTTTCAGATCACTAATCATGTCTGTGCCCGTGTCTGCCGGTGGATTTGATTTTTTTTTTTTTTTTTTGTTTTCTGTTTTCACTGTGAGAGTTTCAAATTGGTTGGGTATTTCTTAGGGCAACAAACAATAAATATTGTATTGTATCCCTTATATTGCCTAATTAGTTAGTGATTTTTCTTTATACTACTACTAAATACTAAAAGTATAGATTCCGTGTCTTCCTTCCCTGTCTGTAATTTAAGTTTAAGCAGAAGTTTCATCGGCCCCGCGTACCACCCCTTCCTCACCAGCAAAAATAAAAGAAAAAAGGTTCTCTCTCTCTCTCTCTCTGGACATGTTTTGGCAATTTGCATATGTTTGATGGTTTTGTTTCCTTTTTTTCTCTTTGTTTTTCTCATTTCTCCCTCTCCATTTCACAAACCACAACCCCATTCAACGATTTCTTGTCTTTTTCATGATTTTTGCATAGCCTTTCCTTTTTCTCTTTTTTGGGTGTCTGCAGTTTGGGCTATCATTTGCTATGTCTATATGATGCTATGCTTATCCTTTGGCTTTTCTTGCAAATTATGGATTTCTCATTTCTGGGTTTCACCCTTTCTCTGTTTCTGGGATAATTCCTTATTCATTGTCAAATTCAACATCATTTTTCTCATGGATTCTGTTTTCTTGCTTCCGAATTTGGTTCTTTGAAGTGATTTGTTCCTTTTTGTAGTTTCTGCTATTATACAATTGAAAGAATGGGGGAGATGTTGGGACTGCTAAAAGTGGTGGTTGTGCAAGGTAAAAGGTTGGTTATCCGGGATTTCAAGAGCAGTGATCCTTATGTTGTAGTCAAGCTCGGTGATCAGGTTTGTTTAGCCTCCTTTTATTTTTGCTTTTACCATATTTGTCAATGTCCTGTACTTTTGTTATTTTTCCTTGAGTCAGTACACTCTTTTGCTTTGCTGATGTAATGTCCTGCAAAATTGATCATATTCAACAATTCTCAGTGAGCCTTTATCCTCAGAGAATTTACATAACTCATGTTTTGCGTTGGCAATGCTATGTCTCTTTAGTTCGCCCCACTATCCTGCATCAAAAGTAAATGTTTTGTGTCGCTCTACGTATTTTGAACTGATATTAAAAGAAAATATAGGGACACAGAGAGCCATGTGATTTACTCTTTTCTCTCATGTTTTTATCGGCCATAAAGACAGTTGGATTCTTTATTGTTTCTAGCAAAATGGGCCAATTTCTTTGTGCCAATTTGTTGTGACAAAGGCTTTGCAACTATAGGCAGGCAGCATTTTTATGCCCGGACAATCTTTTCTTTCACCTTTGCATTTGATTGCTCGTACAAGATTTTTGTGTTTCATTTACTTATATATTTAGTAATTTTCTCTCACCGTTGGAAATTTTGAACCAACTTGTGTCTTCTACTCTAGGTGGCAAAGACTAAGGTCATCAACAGTTGCCTTAATCCAGTATGGAATGAAGAGCTCACTTTCTCCCTCACTGACCCTGTTGGAGTTTTAAATTTGGTAATTTTATAATATTTGTACTAAAAAGTGTCTTGTTCAACATGTTTGATTGCCTATCTTATCAAAACCTATTATAGGAAGTTAGGAACTGCTTTTTGTTCCTTATTATAGGAACTATAATTCTTTGATCTGCAACATTTCATTTGTTCTGACCTTTGCCAGGTTTGTAAGGTTTCTGATCCCTAGTTACCATATTCAAGCTGGTTTGATTAGAATCCTTGTATTTGCATTCCACCTTCCCTTTTCTTTTGAAGCTTTTGCTTTTGGTTTACCTTTTGCTTTATGGTCTACCATTGTCTACATCTAAATATCCATTTGCCTGTGTATGTTAGAGTTTTATCTATATTTGCTGAGTGTTGCTGAGTTAAATGTTATTAGGCCACATGGAAAAGGTACAAAATTTGAGAAATTTAGTACCTGGAGATTCCCCTAAATAGTAAGAGATATTGGAAGTTTTGGTAACTTGTTGATTTCAAATGCTTTCGACTACATTCTGTTTACTAATAGTTTTCAAATGTTATCTTAGTTTCATTGTGAAGCAGACAACCTTCAGCATGTAGTAATGTTATATTGTTTTTGGTTCCATACTTTCATTATAAAGGAAACTGGATTATTTCAGCCATAACTCATGGCTTGTAGTTGATGTTGTTGTTTGTCTTTCTTTTTTTTTTTTTTTAAATTATCATAGTTATATATGGCTTATGAAACAATTTGGAAGATACTAATGAAATAGTTAGTAAAATAGGTTTTTATGAAGAATTGACCAAAAATGCATTTTCTGCAGGAAGTATTTGACAAAGACCGTTTCAAGGCTGATGATAAGATGGGACATGCTTATCTAAACCTTCAGCCACTTGTCTCTGCTGCTAGATTGAGGCATGTTGTACGAGTTTCTTCTTGTGAGATGACGTTAAGGAAGGTTGTCCCTGACATTGATAATTGTCTTGTTACAGACAGTTGTATTAGCTGTATAAATGGTGAAGTAGTTCAGAGTGCTTGGTTAAGGCTTTGTGCAGTTGAGTCTGGGGAGATAGAACTGAAGGTCAGGTTAATTGAGACTTGTGATGGACCTTCAAGATAGATGAGCTATATATGTGCTGAGGAGATAGTGTTTGGGCTCTGGTAGTGCTTGGGTTTCATCGTGTATCTTTGGAACCAACAAGGGTGGGGGGATGATTCTGCAGAATTTAATTAAGGTGAGTCAGGGCATATGCTTTGAATGTCACCGGAGTCTAGTTTTATCGAGCAGCTCTGAATGTAGATAAGTAGTGTATCATCTTCGGTAATCAGAAAAAAGAAAGGTGGTTTCAAACAAATGTTTCCGCTGGAATCGAAAGTAGTTTGTATAACCCTTGATTATAATCATATGGGATTGGATTCGTAAATGCACAATTGTTGTGTATATGCTTTTGCAGTGTGGTATTCAGCAATTGGTTGTTTTGTTTAAATGGCGGCTCAAGTTTTATACTATATCATGTCAATGGTAAGGAGTAGGAATTGGAGATGTACTTTTAGCTCCAATATATATCAATAGATTTTGCATGCATCACTAATTGGCGTTTGGTCGTGGAATGTTGGATTTCGGAGGAAAATATGTTATCCGGGAAAGTATGATCTTCATGGGAAAGTAAGATTTTTATAACATCCTGTTTTTAGATTCATGCGTTTAGTCCAAGGTATTTGAGTTTATTAAATCATGTATTTTTATAATAATATCAATTATAATTATATAATTATTTTTTTAAAAAATAAAAATAAATGATAAATATTTTTAACTAAAATTTTAAAAATGTTATTATTTATAATTATTAAATAATTATATCAATAATTTATCATCAACAAAATTAATATTGAATTTTTAAATTCAATTATGAAATAAAATTAAATTTGAAACACACTAAATATGAATGTCAAATGATTTTTAATACTATTCTTATTATATTTACAATAATTCTCAATAAAAAATAAAAAGTAATATTGTTAATTTAAAATTTAATTTCGTTACAAAAATAATCATTTACAATATATTATTATATTTATTGTACATTTTAATTTTAATTTTAATTTTAATATAACAATAATTCAAATATAAAAAGTTATATTATAATTTTAATATTTGATTGAATTTGATATTTTTAGACAAACATTAATACCATTATTAGCAAAATCAATTTTAAAATTTATTTTTCTTACTGTTTCAAACATATTAAAATATTAAATTTATTTGAAAATAAAATATTATCTTATAAATTAGAACATTCATTTTTAAAATTGAATACGAAGGCGAAAAAGAGTTGAATAACGATTCACTTGAGAATTAAGAGTTAGGATATGATGTTGGTTTTGAGAATTTTTGGTTGGAGGGGATTGTGAAATTGGAAATGCCACCACTTTTTTATTTTTGTTATTTTTTTTCACATTTTTTACCTTTTTATTTTAATATCAAATAAAAAGAAATTTTATTTAATTTGATTTCTAATTGATTTGTTAATATATATTATAAGTAAAATTAAGGTTAAGATAGAATTAATTATTATCAATAGTTAATTAAAGTATAATTTAGAAGTATATTATATGAGTAATAATTTTAATACAATTAATTTTTATAGTTAATTGATATTAAGATTAACTATATTTAAATAACTGCATTCATTAAATTTAGAGTTATTAGTATTATATTAATTAATTTAATATTATCCACTATTTAACATTTTAATTGGCGGTGTATATCCAATATTATTATATTTATGTTAATATTAAAATGATGAAATTAGAGCTCTTTTTAATAATGTTTATTATTAAACTTTTATGAAATTTGGTCAATTGATGTATATGAATAAATCCAAAGTTATTATGTTAAAGTCAATTGGTGCATATGATTTTTTTTAATTCAACATTCTAATGGAATATTTGATTAATTATTATATATGATTATTTTAATGTGGTAATATTCATATAATAATTTATATATAAACTAAAAACAAAATAGATGTATGGTTGAACTAATTAATTGACAAATTATTCATATTAAATAGTTTTTTGTAAATGATAATTGATACCTTTTAATAATGTTTGCTATTTAGCATTATAATTGGATAATTAGTAATTGATGAATATTCCTAATCTAATGTTAATTTCAAAATGGTTAAATATTAAAATTGAATCAATGCTATAGCAATTAATTTGTACGTATAATGATTTTTAAAATTTGTAAGTATTGATTATTAAGATTAAATCAATTAATAGATAATCTTTTAATGTTTAGTATTCAACATTTTAATTGAACATTTACTTAAATAGTATATATGATTAGATCTAATGCAATTATGTCAACATTTCATTTATTTTCAAACCAAAAAAAAAAAAAAAAAACAAAATAAACGTAAAAAAAAAAAATTCTTGGAGATTTAAAATATTTGTTAATTAATCATGATATAATGATTAAAAAAATTAATAAAATAAAATAAAATTGAAAATGTCTGAAAATATCTAAATAAAAAAAAAAACCAATACAAATTCGAAAAAAATAAAAATCCAAATTATTCCAATCGAAGCAACCCAAAACAAATAAGCTTGAACCTACTTGTTTGTCACCTCTATTCCATCCTCCTTTTCATATTTTCATATATACAAAATACTTCCAACTTTACTAGACAAGATTTGAGTCGGTTGTTGCCTTGTCTGAGTGCTACCTGCTTCCACGAGTTTGTTGAACGCGAACCCTAACCCCAACGACAACGCTAAAAAGACCCAGAGAATCAATCTTGGAAACGGAAGTGAACAACTCCACGTGCCCAGTTTTGTAGCCTACGATGATGCCTGGAAATTCTTCAATTACACGACAATCACATTAGCCCACCCTTCGCGTCTTTGGTATTTATTGCTTCTATACGCACATATATATATATATATATATGTATATTATAATTTCCGTAATTTTTTATTTTTTATTTTTATTTTTTTGAGATGTGGATTGTGGGGCAGAGTTTGCAGTTTTCTTGGTTTCTCAGCTCAAGCAATCTTTACATATTCTTTTAGCCACTAATTCATGATTACTCGTATAGCGTATTTGATGACGAAAGAGGTGTTTCTTAACTGTGTAACTTTAAATTATTGACGGCATGCCACGACCACTTTAATTTCTATTTCTACACATTATTTGATTGTTTGGGTTTGGTTGTTTGTTATCTGCTTTTAGAAATAGAGAATGACAATTTCTATCACAGGTGGCAGTGTGCTTACATTTCTTACGCTAAAGTAACGAGGTCGTGCGACACTAAGATCATTTTTAGTTGAGGTCAGTATTATCTAAGTTCCTTTTTTCTTAAGAACAACTCATAATAGCGATCCTCGTAGCGCATGATAGCCTTTTCTTGATTTGTTCTGCGGGGTCGTCCGCAACATTCTAAAACCAACAGCTAGTTATCGGGAGATCTAGAGCACCCATCAAGTGCTAGCAAGCACTAGAGTTCCGAGTATCGACCTTTTAAGAAGTTGTGTGGATTACATAGCTCCGAAACTTATTAGAACATTTCATTTCGACATGGTAAGAACCTGACACCATACCCGCACGTATATTTCGCAGCACTTGTGCCTGGGACCTTAAGCCACAACTCGAAGGCTGGCTTGCAGCCAGCTAGGAGCCACCCAAAGGTCAATGTTATTACCCACAAAGGTCACACCTTTGGGTTATGCTCCATTGCCTCACAATAAGCTGTCCACACGCATGATGGACACTTAACATCATGTCTGCATTTTATCGAATACTTAGGTGTGCTGCCCCAGTAGCAGCACACTCTCACGCATGCTATCGAGACACCACATGAGTCTAACAGCTTACTTGCCTGCTAATTCTCTCGTCCCTCGAGTTCGTTGGTGTCTCTCCTATACAGGCATCAAACCATAATCTTTGGTTACTCATTAGTCGACTCATGGGAGAGAAACTGAGGAACATAGTGAATTTTAGTGCCCTATTCCACAATTCAACACACTAGGGTGATATGAGTCCCGTGGCCCTGATCGTCCGGGGTTTACCATGTCCCGATGAGATACTTGTGACCTACGATACTAGCTCTTCTAGTCACCACGTGTTTAAGAGTAACTCACTTTAGACTAGCGAGCTCCCACCTACCTTCTAGCCAAGGGAGTAGTGGAGAGCTGACACTGAACATCCTCCTATGAAAAACGTAAGAAATTTTAGAGCTATGCCGTCAGGTACTGTTAGAATGTTTAAAATGGAGACACTTTTCTCTCAAGTCAATTCAAAACTAACTCCAAAAAAACTATAAGCATGGAGATCTTTCTCTTGATCCCAATGATACTAAAATACACTTTGATGCTCTACCAACCCACTTGAACATGTCCGTACAAGACTTACCTGGGAGCGCCCACTAGGCTGTCAGACTCCAGGGTTGTCATAATTTTGTCTGCTTCAAAGCTCATGTTTACCCGAAGACTGTTCAGAGATCACATCCCATAGACTAGATCTTTTTCAATGCTTTATATCGGAGTGATCATGGCAGCAGCAAGGCACACCAAAGCCTGACCATCACGCAGTGGCACTTGAAGTAGTGGTATACTACTATTTCTGTTGGTGTGACCCTGTTTTGCCTTTTCTTGTATTTCTCTATGCCAGCCTCATCACCTGTTACCTATTACCGGAGTGGTATCATCATCTTCAGCATGATGATAATCACTACAATTTTGTTGTAGTGATGGATATATAAAGTCACTTATGTTTATTGCCTTTGCAAAAAGCATGTTTTTTAAGCATGAATGGAACGTAATGTACCTTTTTGACATGCATACTCTCCTCTAACAACTGATGCTATTATCTTTTCCTCTCTCTAATGCATACATGCAACCAAGAGACACATGTTATGTAGCAAGTGCAGGATTGTCTGACTCGATTTATAGCAGATATCAGCCTCATGCTTAGGCTTGGGATGGGATGATGAACATTTTTGGACACCGTAAGTATGCAGTCATTATACCTCACTAAGTATCATTATCAGCACTGTTTCCTATTCCTTCCCTAACGCCGCCATCTAATTAATGTTTTTGATTATTTCCTTCAGGTCCATTTAATAGCTTGCTTTTAAATCTGTATAATGGGGTAATGACTACGTAGGCTGGCATGCTGATGATGAGAAGCTATATGGTTATGGATCAACCCCTGAAATTGCTTCTGTTTCCTTTGGATGTGAACGTGATTTTTTCTTGAAGAAGAAATGCCATAACCTCCTTCAACCTTGTAGGAGCTGTAGTAATTTTGTTAAAAACACAATCCCAGAGGCTTAGTTGCACATATCCATGTTGATTGTCATCTTGCCACGTTTCTTAATCACTCTCATTTTGAATTCCTTTTTTATATTAGTGTTATTTATAAGATAACGGTGGAGCATTCATTGATTTTTATCTATGATTGTTTTTGCTGTGAGTGCTAGAAAGACCTGATGAGAAACCTCGGTTGAAGAGGTTTAAGAGGAGCAGCCACGTTGATCAGCACTGTTTCACTCTAAAGCACGGATCGCTGTTGGTGATGAGAGGGTAAACTCAGCGTGAATGGCTGCACTCTGTGCCTAAGTGAACAAAGGCAGGATTAATCTCACCTTTAGAAGGGTTCTGTGATGTCAGGATTCAAGGAAAATGGTTTTCTAGCCCTGATGTTTAAATATTGTATGTGTTAATTGTATTTGGGGTTGGGGGTAATCAAGGAGACAAGGTGCGTAATGTACGGTATAGTTTTTGGTTGTATGAACAGGGGAAGGGAATGGTTAAGAACATGTGTGTGGCCTAGATATAGTCGTTGAAAGGCAGGCTGTTTTCTTGGGCGGAAGATCCCAATTCTGTGCATATCCATCCATGAATGATGGATATAGCTGGTTTAGCTATGCAGTTGTGGCGAACTTAGGTGGCTTACCAAATACTATAGCTAGGAATTAATTGAATGTAGTAAGAAAGGGAAAAGTGTATGTTTAGCCGTGGAGACTTGGACTTTAGTGGTTGTTGTGTTATCAAATTATGGAGTAGATTAGGAATGGTATTGATGTGGGGCACGCGAAGTAACGGCCATAATCATTTCCTACATAATAATAGTATAAGTAGTATGTTATATGCATCTTTAAAATGGTGAATATATAATTTCTTGTAATTAAAGTAAAGAAAGTTTAAATTTAAAATTTAACTCAATCTATTAATAATTTTTATTTCAGGAAGGAACATTTAAGAAGGTTTGAGTTTCAATTTTAATAATTCTTTAGGTCGTTCCTAAACTACAACTGTCTGGTCTTAGTGTTTACTCCTACGAAGTTACTTTTAGGCCCATACGTGCATACGTGTGCGTTTACGCTTGCCAACATTGTTGTAATAATGTGTAATATCTATCCTCTTCTGGCAACAAGTCAGGCTCGCAAGATCGCCCACGCTTTGCTACTTTGCTTTGCTGTCTCTATACTCTGTAACTCTTGTCTTTGGTCAAGCACACTTTCTTTCTTTCTTTCTTTCTTTCTTTACAATTACGATTAAATTTAATACCTTTCCTTGTGTCTCCATCTAATCAAAACCACAGCAGTTCTTATTTTGTCTTGGGTATTAATCTGGACTCTGTTTTTCATTTTTCTTGAATTAATTTAATCATAATTCTTCGTATGTGATTTAAATGTTACAGACTTCAGACAGGTGTCTGTCGTTTGAAGTTTTGAAGTGCTTTTGCGATGGCTCCTGCACCTTCCTCTTCTTCTTCTTCTTCTTCTTCAGATTCTTCCATGATCAGACCTCGAGGTTCCTTCCTTCTTTCTGTCATTCCCTTCCTTTCAGTATTTTGGGTTTTTCTCTGCCATCAATTTATCATCTTTATTGCTGATACACTTTTTTAACTGCCTCTAATCTATTCGTATTAACATCATTAGAGCTACTTACTGCTTGCGCTTCAAAGTTGAAACAAAATTCTCTTTCTTGTATTTTCTGTTCTTATCAAAAGGAATTAGCTTGCTTCTGCCTAACACGTTGTTTTTCTGAGCGTATAAGTATAACTTTATATAACTAATTGGAGCATCCTTGCTTTTAAAACATACCAGTACTAAATTATGAACACCTGGCTTTGGCTTAAACTTTGATTGACACAGATGTTTGTATCGTGGGTGTTGCACGTACACCAATGGGCGCTTTCCTTGGCTCCCTTTCCTTTTTCTCTGCTACCCATCTTGGATCTATAGCCATCCGCTGTAAACTCCTAAACCCACAATTTTACTCCTTATATTTATTTTCACTCCCAATTAATGCCTTCTTTAACACAAACACGCAGCTGCCCTTAAAAGGGCAAACCTTGATCCATCACATGTGCAGGAGGTTTTCTTTGGAAATGTTCTTAGTGCAAACTTAGGCCAAGCTCCTGCTAGACAGGCTGCATTAGGTGCCGGTATTCCTAATTCTGTCATTTGCACGACTATTAACAAAGTTTGTGCATCTGGAATGAAAGGTAAATCCTGTTTCTGGACAAAAGAATGCTGATTCTTCTTGCCAAGTATGTGCATGTGAGATGTCTTATTAGTTGTTCCTTCCTATCCCAGCGGTGATGCTTGCATCACAATCTATCCAATTAGGCATCAATGATGTTGTTGTTGCTGGTGGTATGGAAAGCATGTCAAATGCACCCAAGTATTTGGCAGAGGCAAGGTGTGCATCCATGCTTTGGTCACGTCTTGAATTGTTTCATGCTGTCTTTTTGCTTTTCCAAAACTCAGTGATTTGAGGAAGTACACTTTATCTTGCAAATGTAGACGACATTTAATGAATTAAACAATAATTTTCTAACTGATTTAAAAGGCATACTGAGATACAACATATTTGACTACATTGAACTGAAATTGAAGACCCTGTACCTGCCAGGATCAGATAGGTGGCTAGTTGGTCAAATTTAGTTTGAGGAATTGTTTTTATGAAGCTTTCCTGTATAGAAATAGTTTTGGTGCATGGTTAGATAGATGTGTCTGCAAACCAACGTTTCCACCACAAAAACTTGTTGTTTGGTTAAAAAATCAGTGTTTTCCCTTTGATTTGTTTGGTTATCATTGCATTAGATGATTGGCTGCTTAATGCAGCTCTTAATAAACTAGAGAATTCACTAAATATTTCTTGATTTCTAATCTCATTGTTGTTTATATGCTATTAAAAGTTCTATCTCTAATTTTATGGGCAGAGAGGGATCTCGAATAGGACATGATACCATTGTTGATGGCATGCTCAAAGATGGCCTGTGGGATGTATATAACAACTTTGGGATGGGAGTATGTGCAGAATTATGCGCCGACCAACACACCATTACACGAGAGCAGCAGGTACTTTTTCTTAGCAATCCTTATGTTTTACACTTCCTTGCGTCTTGTGTATTTCTAAGTAGAGCTAATTATTCGTGTTTGTTTTAACTTATATTTTTCTTCTCATACAAAGTTTTAGGGTCTTATCCCACTAATAAGTTGCTCCTTTAATGGTATCTAAACCATGTTCTAAGATATTTGAAATGCTTTTCTTTTTATGCTTTGGTTGCATTCTCATTTATGTTGTTTACTGTTTTACCCACTGCATAATACTATCTTAGGGCTAACCGTATATCTTTGGGAGTTTATGCCTGTTAATGTTCTCCATATGCTAAACTTATCCTCTGTTGCAGGATTCTTATGCTATTCAAAGCTTTGAGCGCGGGATTGCTGCTCAAAACAATGGCCTCTTCGCTTGGGAAATAGTTTCAGTGCGGTTTCTGATCTCACTCTAAAATTAGGGGGAAATTGATAGTTTATGGTATCCTGTCAACATAAATTCCCAAATTTGTATGTGCAGGTTGAAGTTTCTGGTGGAAGAGGGAAACCATCATCAGTTGTAGATAAGGATGAAGGTTTAGGAAAGGTATGAAGAAAGATTGTGCTTGGGATTTTTCATTTCATATAACATATGTTCTTTCCTGTGTTTTAAACATTTGGTTGTCCTAATTAAATATCTAATCGCATCCCACTTTTCATGTTTTGAGTTTTTGTGACCCAACATTGCTGGGATTTTACAAAATGCCCTGTGAAGAAAATGGATCTGTAATAGCAATAGTTTTCCAGGTTGTAGCATATAAGACCCGTCATTTTGATGGTTATCAATTATTTTGGATGCAGTCTTAGTACAGCTGCTTTATTCCCAAATAATACCAAACTCCTTGCTTAATCTATGGTGGTCTAATACATACTTCACTGCTGATCTTTTTTCTTTTTTTATCTCTACATTTTCTAGTTTGATGCTGCAAAATTGAGGAAGCTTAGACCAAGCTTTATGGACGATGGAGGATCTGTTACTGCTGGCAATGCTTCTAGCATTAGGTCTCTTCTCTCTACCTCCATCCATCCCTTTTAATGTGTTCATACTTGTGATGTATTAGCAGTATGATTGCAATTGCATTCTGGTCCTATGTTCTTTGTAATAAAAAATTCGCTCTTGCAAATTAAAATGATATGTTGTGAGTTTGAGCCACATTTTCTCACTTTTACAAAGCAAATATAAGTTTTTTCTATCATAAAATGTTAGTTGCATGTTACTTAGGGTTATTCCTTATTAGTAATGGGCTGGTCTATTATGTTGGGTAGTGATGGTGCAGCAGCATTGGTGCTAGTAAGTGGTGAGAAGGCAATTAAGCTTGGTTTGCAAGTGGTTGCTAAGATCAGAGGATATGGTGATGCTGCTCAGGTACTACAGATAAGATTTGTTTGCATTTGTCTTGGTGTTGGCTTATTTTAGATAACTAAAGTTGATGGAGCTTGTCTTGGCAGGCACCTGAATTGTTTACAACAGCTCCAGCCCTTGCCATACCAAAAGCTATTTCAGCTGCTGGTTTGGAGGCTTCTCATATTGATTACTATGAAATAAATGAAGCTTTTTCAGTAAGAAAATAGGCTAATGCTTTGATAGTCTAGTATCCTAATAATCAAGTGGTTCACTTTTTATTTCAGAAAATTAAGTGGTTCATTATAAGTCCATTTTCTTTTTTGCAGGTTGTTTCTCTTGCCAATCAGAAATTGCTTGGCATTAATCCTGTAAAACTTCCACCATCCACAAAATTTTTAGTTGAATAGTTCATTTGTGAATCTGTAATTGACTCTTCTTTTCCAGGGTTTCTTTAGGCTGGTTCAGTGTGCTTTTTTGCCTTTTGCTTTATATGATTTTTCAAAATCTTTATTTTTGTGCTTTTCTTGAATGCAGGAAAAGATTAATGTTCATGGTGGAGCTGTATCTTTGGGACATCCATTAGGATGTAGTGGAGCTCGTATATTAGTCACATTATTGGGGGTAATTAGTAGGAGCTTGTTTATAGTTTTTGGCAACACTATTTTCTTTCTAATGATACAAAATACATTTAGATACCCCTCCCCACTCTCTCTCTTTCCTTCAAATATGATAAATGGTTTATAGCTGCTGAGCAGGCCTTCGTGCTCTCTCTCTCTCTCTCTCTCTCTCTCTCTCTCACTCACACACACACACACACACACACACACTCACACACACATGCAAGACCTCATTCTCACATTCCATTAACAGGATGCATAATTGGTAGATGATGCATTGATTCTTTTCTTTTAAAATGGATAATACATAAAAAAAAATATTTACTGTTAAACTTCTGCTTTCATTTAAGAGCATTAGGTATAAATGTATTGCAGGTGCTGAGACATAAGAACGGAAAGTTTGGGGTTGGTGGAATCTGCAATGGAGGAGGAGGAGCATCTGCCCTTGTTGTTGAGCTCATGTAAGCCCTCTATAAATATTTGGTGAGGTGTATGCCCATTACACTTAATAACTTTCTAGTCCAATCAGACTGTTCTTAACATTGCTATCAATTTGCGAATTCACACTACACGTATTTCGGAGTATTAATAAATTTATTGTAATTTAGTTCAATACTTTAGGAAGACTACTGCTTGATTGCTCCATGGTATTTGGTGTTTCCTTGCCCACAATAACTTCTGTTGAACTCAAATTTTCATTTTACTATAAAATAAATTCCGACAAAAAGAAGAGCCTTTTCACAACAGTGAGGTTATATTTACATTTTTAACTTAATTAAAAGAGATGTCCAAGCCCTCATCATCCTAGGACCTGGTCCTTTTCTGTACTATCGTGACATGTAATTTTCTATATATAAAACTCTTTGCTATGGTGTTAATCACGTGATGAAGAATGTTGCATTTTGCAGGCCAGTTGCAAAAGTGGGACAGTCTTTGTTATGATACCAATAAACATGCTGATGTGAAGGGTTTTTTTTTTCGTTTTTGGAACTTTAATGGAAAATAAAAGTTGTATCATCAAGTCTTGTGGAGGTAGAGAACTTGGGTTTCTTTTTCAGGTTTGTTCCTGTTTTATCATAATATTTGAAACTGTCTTGTAAGCTTGGGATTCGTTAGTTGTACTTAAGTAATTGGATTAAAAGGGACGTGCACTTTCTCTTGAATTAATGAAACCAACATATAACTCAGAAGGAAAAAAAGTGAGAAGGTTTAGCTTCCACTTCCAAGCAAGAATTTATTTATTTATTTACGTGCATGTGGTGTGGGGTAGGAGCCAGTTGGCAATAGCATATATCCTGTGAAATCCAGTACAACGAGGTGGTTATCTGGTAGTTATGTGTGTTACGGTAGGTTGTTATTGTTATTTTATGTTTTATTATATCTATTTACTTATTTTTTTCGAAAATTTTATCTAATTTAAAAAAGAACCAAGATACAAAAAATCAAATGAGATTACACTGGACGCATAAATTGGTCATTTTTTTCTCATAAATGAGTTTGTTTTATTTTTGTAAAATTTAATCATAGCTTTTTAAAAGCAAAAAGCAAAAAAAAATAATTGGTCATTTATTCTCATAAATGAGGTTTTACTTTATTTTTTTTGTAAAATTTAATAATAGATTTTAAAAAGAAAAAAGTAAATAAAAAATAAAGAATAAAACAAAAATTAAATTCAGATGTGATGTTCATATATTTGTAGTATTTTTTTAAATTATTAGAAAAAAATTTTAATCAATAATATTAAATGGGATTTAAAATATAAAAAATTATTAAATATTAAGAAAAGAAAAACGAGTAGAAAAAATTGTGGAAAACATAAAAAGAAAGTAATGACTAGACACGTAATATACTTTTTGACATTAACTGGATTAGATAAAAAAATAAAATATTTAAAAATATTTATTAAATATATAAAAGAGAAAAATAATAGAAAAAAAAAAGTAAACACGAGATGTACTTTTGATATCAAATGGATTTCACTCTAAAAAAATTAAAATTTTTTAATAATATTAATTAAAAAAAAGAGAAAAAGAAAGCAAATCTTTTATATTGAATTGGGACTGATCCAAATTCATAAAATATAAATTGTTTTATTATTTTTATTCGTAAGCTTTTTTTGTTATAAATTATCTAATTAAAAAAATACACAAACAAAAAAAATGAAGAGAAAACAAATGCGGATACCACTTGGACAATTCTGCTAGCTTTCTTTTTTCACAAAATTTATATAATTAAAAAAATTATAACAAAAATTTTAAAAAATAAAAAAAAGAAATTAAAAGAAAAAAAAACTGAACGCATGGGATGCTACATAGACACTTCATCTAACTCGAGATGTTAATATCTTAAATTAACATATAAAATAATTTTATTAATATAATACATATATAAAAATAAATAAATAAATAATAAAATATATACTTTTATATATACTCGAGCTAAGTAAGGGTAGAACATTCTAAATTCACTTTTATCCTAATTTAATTTTATCTTTTAAAAACTTGATTAGACCTAATTTGAATTTGATTAAAAAAATATTTTGTATTGGATTAGGACTGACCAAAATCAATTGAATATTGATTGTTTTGTCATTTATATCCATCAACTCTTTATGTTGTAAAATTTATAACATAAAAAAAAAAACAATAAAGGTGAAAGAAAAAAATCAAATAGAGATTTCACATTAACATCTCAATTGGCATCTTTTTTTCATAAAATTTATGTAATTAAAAAAATATCGAAAAAAAAACAAAAAAAAAAAAACAAAAAAGTAAAAAAAAAAATGGAGCTCATTAGGGGTGTTTCATAGACCTCTCCATTGAGCTCAAAATGTTAATCCATTAATTACTTTATTAATATAATATAATATTTAAATTTAAATTTAAATACATACTAAAATATATACTTTTATATATATCATGTGTTCGGAGTAAAACACCCTAATTTCGTTCCTAACCTACCTTATTTATCTTTTAAAACCCGACCTGCTTAAATTTGATTCCAATTTGAAGTCAAAATTTTCAATTCTCCATTTTGTTAAACCTACCTCCAAATAATAAAATATATATTTTTATATATACCTTAGATAAAGCATTCTAAAACCTCTAACCCAATCAAAATTTTTTAAATGAAAAAATTAGCACACCCTGATCAAATCTCGATTTAAAAAATTATCCATATTGGATTAAGACGAGTCAAAATCCATGAAAAATAGATGAATTTGTCATTCCTACCTTCATTAATAATTTTTTTACAAAATTTATCTAATTTAAAAAAGAAAAGGATAAAGGGAAAAAGGAAAATCAAATGAGGGTGTCATATGACACCTCTATTGACTTATTTTTCATACAAAATTTAATATATAGATTTAAAAGAAAAAAAAAGCCAAAAAAAATATAGGTGTTATATCAACATTTGTATTCATATCTTTTTTCTTACAAAATATCTAATTAAAAAAAGAAAAAGTAAAAAAAATAAATTTCTTAATCAATAATATCAAATGGACTTTTTTTTTTTAAATTATAAGATAATTTATTAAATATATAAAGAAGAGAAATAAGAAAAAATAAAGAAAAATAGAAATTCAAATAAAAATGAAAAAAGAAAAAAAAAGAGTAAAAAAGGTATGATGCTTAACTAGTTCTATATTGGTTAAAGTTTGAAAAATTAATAGTATGAATGGATTAATATTAGCAGGAAAATGAAATAGCCAACCTAACATGAACCATAGAGACCAAATACAATATATACATGATGATTTAATTAATTTAAGGAATGGAACTTATTATTGCTTTTATTACTATTAGAGTTGAATAATTTAAAGGGATCATCTAGATTCTTATTTAAATTCTTATTATTTAGAACATGATCATTATTGAGTCATCAAACTAGAAGATCAGGTCACAGAAAGTGTATTTTGATAGTTTATTTATTTATTTATTTTGGTTACAAATAGAAATAAAAAACTAAGATATTTTTAAATTTTGGGTTTAGGGGTAGGCATATATAAGCTAGCTATTATGTTAAATTAAAGGGTTTAGTGTGGCATATTGTAGACATCATATTTAGTCCGAGGCCTAAATCAATTGGGTCTAGATCTGATTTAAATCCAATTGTCCAATTTTTTTATATTTTTTATGTTTATACTTTTTTACTATTATAATTTTATATTTTTACTTTTATTGTATTTATCTGTATATATATTTATCTTTTATCCTATTTAGTTAGTTATTTATATTTTTACTTTTCTTTATATGCTTTAATTTTTTTATTATGATTTATCTTTAATTTCAATTTTATTTATCTAGAAACATTTTTTTTTATCTAATTAGTTTTTTTAAAAGAAAAAGGATAGCTTTTAGAATAAAAATGTGATTGGTTGGTCGAAATTTGAGTGGGAAAGGAAGATTGGTTATGAAATTAGGTGATAAGATTTTATTTGAGTTTTAATTCTACAAGTTAAGTGTTGATTTTCTTTTGATAATACAAAATTTTCAAAAAACAAAAAAATTCTGAATAATTAAGAATTCTACCAATCTCTTCCTTTAAATAGACTTATACTAAACAAAGAAAACATAAAGCAATCGAAGGAAAAAAATAGAGAAAAAGTGAGAGCAAGAGTTTGACAATAAATAATGTATTTTGATTCTAATGGAATTTTGTTTTAGGAGTGGTTTCGGTTAATTCGATGATGATAATGTGTGAAACAGCTTCAAAGTATTGAATTCGCAAAAGAGGAAATTTTTGCAAATTTTTTGGAATTTTTTTGAAAAATTCTTAGATTTTGGTTGAATTTTTTGATTAAATTCAAGTTTTTTGACGAAATTTCAACTAAAAATCCAAAATTTGTTGAGAAAATCTAGTTTCATAAGAATATTCATGCGAAACCCCAAAAACTAGTGAATATTCTAGTGATGTTTAAGATCGGTTGAAACTTAGAAAAAAAGAAAAAGGACAGAGCATTCTGGTAGAAAGAGAAAATAAAAAGAGAAAGAGCAAAAGAATTATGAGAAAAGAGAAAACATTCAACCTTTTATAATATCCTAAAAGGGTACCATTTTGAGCATAAGTAAATTCCAAGATTTACGTGTTACCCCAAAGGCAGATCTGATCCGCATTGTTCAACTTGACTCGCAAACTGTTCCAGTAGCCAGCGCCCAAGTAAAGTTGAGTCATGATCCAAGCTGCTTTAGCCAATTTCTATTTCTGTAACTGAGCTGTATCATAGGTCGAGCTGAACCAATTCCTTTTTTGATATTTTTATTTTATATTTTTTATTTAAATTCTATTTATTTTGATTAATTTTTTTCAAATGTTTTAAAATAAATTCATAATTCCTACCAAATTATTGAAGGATTTTCATGGGTTTTAGATATTTTAATTATGAATTCTACCAAATTGTTGGAGAATTTTATAATAAAATTTTATAAAAAAAATAAATTTTAATCCTACCAAACAATTAGAGGATTTAAATCTCTGAATCAAGTATTACCAAACTATTGAAGGACTTAATGAATTTTCTTGAAAAAATATATTTTTTAATCCTACCAAACTATTAAAGGATTTAAATCTCAAGTTAAATCTTACAAACTATTGAAAGATTTAATGAGTTTTTTTTACAATTTCATGGATAAATTTTTGAATAAAAAATTCCCCCCAAACTATTGGAGATATGCATTGAAAAAAAATCCTACCAAATCGTTGAAAAATTTTATTGATCGTTTTTTAAAAATAATTAACTCAAAGAAAATATGTTAATGAATCCGATGATGGAGCCTTTTCAGAGTGGAACACTAGTCTCCATTAATAATCTTAAGGTGAGAAAATTATCTTAAATTGCTACCAACCTATTGGAGAATTTTAAAGTTAATTTTCAATAATTAAATTCTTTGGTAAGTTGAAAACATGTTTTAAGGTTTGGATAGCACGAAATCAAACTGATATCATCATTTGGATGGGCATTGTGAGGTGTTATAACCTTCACGCATAACTATACTTCTGGACCTAGTTCTAGTTTTATAGAATAGAATCTACCTTTTAAATATACCCGAGTCAACTTTAAGACTTCTTTTTAAAATGCGATAGATTCAATTAAGTGATCAATCGCACCTAAATAAAAAGAAATAAAAGATTAGTGATGACTTCTAAAATCAAGTCTAGTGATAGGTTCACGGATCTATATCTTATGATAGTTTGATAACTCTGCTTGGGACAACTGAAAGTCAAGCTAGTAAATGATTTTGTATTATTTAAGCCTAACTTAATAAAGTTATAAATTATTGTTTTGTATCTTATGTTTATTTTTAATCATGCCATATATTGTCAACCACTTACATGTGCATAACATGAGCTTTATACCCAAGCTTCGTCTTTTAAGAGAGAGTAAGGTACCCATGCTTTTGTGAGATTTCATGTTTTCGCATAGGCTAACAAAATACTCCTACTCAAATTGAACATTTTTCCATTTATAGCCTATGATGGGTGAGGTTTTGGGTGCCTTTTTAGTTTGTGATAGACAATGATGTGAGGAACAATTTGAGAATTTTTATATTTAACCCAAGCTACATATAGTCAGCCATATAAGTCTAACCTATAGGTAGAGCCATGTTTCCTTTGCCCTTTTAGAAATGACTCAAAGTTTAAGAATATTATTTGAATTCTATTTTTTTTTTTGTGCAACATGCTTATATTTTATTTCTTATATTGAGCTAACGAACTAATTTCTTCGCTTACTTTTCTTTTTTACATATTCATTAAACATGCATACAGACTATGTAACATCCTTTCCTAAAGATATTTTCAACAAAATCTTTCATGAAACCTATTGAATGTCTAGTTTGTGCCTTATCCATGTTTCTCAAGTGTAAGTCACCCGATGATTTGAAGATAGAATTAGAAAAAAGGTAACAAAAGGAAAGAAATTTTTTACCACTTGGCTATGTCTCTACCATGCCTAAAGAAGTCTATTTGCTCCTCAAACAAAATAATTTGGGAGACTTGTCCAACATATGAAAGAACATGAGTCTTTTAAGACATGTTAGAAGTTTGGCCATATTGCACATCTCTTGTCAGTGAAGGTTAAGAATTCACTCATTAAAGCAGTAGTGCAGTTTTAAGACCTTTTCTATTATTAATTTATCTTCAATGAAGTTGATATTATGCCAACTATAGAGGAGTATTCGATTATGGTAGGTATGCATCTCTAACATCCAGACTGAGTTTATATGAAAAAATAAAAGCCAGGATATTGCAAGAAATTGGTTGATATTTTGGGAGTCGACAAGGAGGTCATAGATTCATATGCTCAAGAAAAAAGAGTACATAAATGTATTCCTTGGAAATTTCTCTGTGATTTTATTGCCAAACATATGGACGATGATCAAAGGCTGAATGTGTTTGCCCTAGCAATATATGGTATGGTGATTTTTTCTAAAGTCTTGGGCCATATTAAGATAGAGGTGATAGGTTTGTTTGAGTAGATTAATAGAGGATGCAATCTTTCATTGGTAATTTTGGCAAAAACCATAAAGTTGTTGAACTATTATTGATAAAATGATAAAAGGCATTTTCTGGGCTACACACCATTATTGTACTTGTGAATGAAGAGCCATTTCGAATGCAAGAAGAGTATTTTTTTTCTAACTTTATTTTTGTAATCAAAATCTAGTTATGGAATTCTGTGAAAGCAAATGACTAGAGATAAAGTCCAAGAAAGAATGTGAGTATTTGTTGTAAAAGCTCACAAGTAGTCAAATGATATGGTTAATCCCATCGATGAGTCGAGAACCCATGCTGTTTCAATATAGAGATGAAACTAGGGTTTCATTTTTAGAATTGTGGGGGATCAACAAGCTATGCACCGTTTTTGGTGTAAAAGCAATATGAAACTAAACAGTTTATCCTCATGACATATAAACTTAATCAAGATGAATGAAGAAAGAAGCAAATAAGCCAAAAATGAAAAATGAAGTAAAAAAGCAAAGAAACAAAAAGCCAAGATGGATAAGGTCATCAAAGAATGTGACATAGCCATTAATGACTTGATAAAGCTACATAAAAAATAAGAAAAGATAACTATAGAGGTAAAAAAGTAAGAGGGTAGGGCCCAAATTATTACTAGAGAATGTGACACTACCCTTAATGAACTTATGGATTTGCATCAAAAGCGTAAGAGATTGTGTCCAAGTGAAGGCTAAAGAGATAAACATCATCAATTTGGCTTATAAGAATGAGAGATTGAAGAAAGAATATTTTTAGATGGAAGGTGAATACGTTGAAGTCCAAGAAGAGAATGAGGCACTCATAAAGTATATTTAAGTTTTGAAGCAAAAATTGATAAGCAAGGGGATCATATTGCTACACTCATAAGGAAACATATGGAGTATCATACTAAGTGCCCATTTGGATTCAAGGAGCGGGTGCAATTGAATTCACCGCACCATTAGTTGAATCCAAATGCTAACTCCAATAAGATCCATTTAGCATAAATTTTTCATTGAATTTTTTTTCAATTGCAGCTAAAGTAATTTTTTAATCACTGTTATAGTATTTTTATTACTATTTTTAATCTCACTGCAGTCAATCTCAATGTCCATCCAAATGAAACCTAAGTTTGGTTTCGTAAAAGATAAAACTTGGAAAGATAAAGGTACATAGAACATCTTATGACCTAAATAAGCAAGACAATGGTCAAGGCAGGAGAAATGGTTGAAGAAGCTGAAGCTTTAAGAATATTGATCACTTCAGCAAGAAAGCATGGATAGCATTTGTTAAACCTCATTAAGGAGGCCAAGGACCAATATATAGAAGTCAAATGTTTTTACAAATTAAGAATAATAGATTCTATGTAAATAGACTTATGTGGAATAAATAAAAATTCATTTTTGTTGGAAATTCTTTAAAAGGTAAATATCATCTCTCATGCATTGCATCCATTCATAGTTAGTTTTTATCATGTTTGTACATGAATAAGTCCACTAACTCTAAAATTATGGTATATAAGGTTCAATGATAGCTCGATCGTTCAAGAAACCCGCACAACCAACTTGCCATCAATACAACACACGAGCCCAGGCAAGACAAATGGAGCAAGAAAATGCAAACCATTTTGAAAAGATACAAAAAGCCTAAGAAAAGCTTAAATAGGAGTTAAGTAAAATTTTGAAAGCTCTAAACAAGTTGAACAAAGGGAAAGTAGTAGAAGAAGATGTCAGCCCTAAAAACCATCCATCATAGTATGTTGTTAACCTTTTATATCATTTCGGTTATGGCCCATATTAGGCTTAGTCCACATTTTTTATAAGGTATACCACCTGGGAATGCCATCTGCATCAAACCAAGGGCACTTTTAGAGCTATGTTAACCCTATTAACATAGAAAAGGTAGTTGGGTCAATCCAAGTCCCTAACTTAAACGATCCAAAAGAAAAGGAAAAGTTAAAGCTAAAAGTAGTCAAGTATATGAAAGACTCAAAATCTGATCAAAAGATGAACATGTTAGAGGAGAGGTTATGAGCTGTGGAAGGAATTGATTACTATAGCTTCATGGATGCTATTGAGCTTTGCTTAGTCTTAGATATTGTTATTGCTTCAAAGTTTAAAGTTTCAAAGTTTGAGAAGTATGATAGTATTAAAGGTTCAATCACACATGTCGTTATATACTGTTAAAAGATGACAACCTACGTTAGTAATGGAAGTTACTTATTTGTGTGTTTTAAGAAAGCCTTACTAGTTTGGCTGTAAGGTGGTATATCCAGTTGGATCGAACTTATATCCATTCATGAAAAGAGCTAGCATGTGCTTTCATTAATTAATATTGTCACATCATAAACCTGACTGTTGATCACCATTCTTTGCAGAGTATAAAGAAGTGATAAAACCATTCAAGAAATACACTCAAAGGTGAAGAGATATAGCTCCCCAAGTCTAACCACTTTTAACTGAGAAAGAAACTACGGTGCTATTTGTAAGTATCTTGAAATCATCCTATTATGAAAAGATGATAGGAAATGCAAGAAAAAATTTCACTGACATAGTGATCTTAGGTTAAGTTATAAAAAATACCATAAAAAATGGCAAGCTCAAAAGAGGAAAGACTTCTATCATAAAGAGATTGCCTAAGAAAAAAGAGAGTGAAACTCAAGTTGTAAGTTTCAAGGGGTAATAATTTAAAAGTTGTCCCCCTTATCCACCATTAGTCTACCCCACATACTACCCAATTGTTAATAATGCCTCATCCACCTTATACTAGCCCATTTTTCAACTAGTTTACCCACTTGCTTACCAACCAACATTTATACTACCAACTAACATGTATAGCTTTAACATCTTAATTGCTATAAGACCTTTATCTCACATAACTAACCCAACAAATGGTCTATAAAGGCCACAAAATAACTAAAAGAATCCTACCTTTGACACCATCCCAATAACATATACTGTGTTATTCCAAGAACTCATAAAAAATCATTTACTTCTCTCATCCACATGGAGCTTCTCAAGCCCTTTTTCTCAAGTGGTATGATTCTATTACCCATTATGATTATCATCTTAAAAATACTAGTCATTTCACCTAGAATTGCACTGCTTTAAAACATAAAGTGCAAGGACTACTTAAAATTAGGCTAATTAATTTTGACACAAGTGAAAGAATAGCATCAAATGTCAATGGCAACCTAATAACCTGTTGTCCAACCATACTGTGAATGTTTTAAATAAGGATAAAAAATGATGTGTGAAGAAAAAAGTGAAAAAAATCAAGATTCTTTTCAACCAGTTGTTTGATGCTTTATATGAGGCTAATATGATACATTTGGTGGACCCACATACTTACCATGAAAGATGTAGGCCAAATTGAGGATGCAAATACCATAGTGGGGCTTTTAGCCACTCTATTAAAACATGTGAACAATTCTATCGAAAGGTGCAGAAGCTCATAGACTCATATCAAGTTGAGTTTTATGATGAGGGAAAAACTTTGAGGAGTGTTAAGATGTCCACCACTGACATTTTGTCAAAGATAACATTAAAACTTGTGATGATCTATTGCAACGAAAAGCCAAAATCAATTATGGATAAGCTTATTCCTAAGCTAGTAACTTTTAAGGTCTTGCCCCCTTTTCGTAAAAAAAAAAAAAGTTATGCCATGAAGATATTGCTATAATGTTACAATTTATAGGCAAAAAGAGACCATGTCCAAGATAGATGATGTTAATATAACTAGTGTGGGTGGCATAACTTGAAATAAAAGATGTTACACTTTAAAAATGCCAAAAAAAGTAACAAAAGAGAAAGTAAAAGTTATGGAAGAACAAAATGAACCTGCAGTAATTTCGAAATAGGAGTGCCAAAAATCGATAAAAGAGAAAGAAGTGTATGATTTTTTTAGGTTGGTAAAATATAGTGAGTACTCTGTGGTGGAATAGCTAAATAAAATGCTAGCTTGAACTTGTTGCTGTCGCTATAGTTAAAATTTAAACCCTATCGTAATGCCTTATTAAATGTGTTAAAATTAGGCTTATATGGCACACAGCATATCCATAAAATACATGAACCATCTGGCTAAAAATTTGATGGTGCCATGCTACATAGCTTTTTAGCGATAATGAGATTCTTCCAAAAGAAAAAAAAAGCACTAAGGCACTATACAACACTGTCAAATGTAGGAGCCATACCATAGCCAAAGTCCTTAGCGACAGTGACTCTATAATTAATGTCACGCTAATATCAATCATGGCAATGTTGCTTATTAATCTATCCTACATGAAGAGTAGTTGTATGATTATACGAGCTTTTGATTTGACCAAACATAAAGTTTTGAGAGATATTGAGATTTCTTTCAAATTGGGCCTTGTATTTTCAATGTGAAGTTTCAAGTGATGGATATCTTTCCATTTTATAACTATTTGTTAGGAAGGCCATAGACCTATATGGAAAACGTTGTTCTTTTTTTCTTACATTAAAAAGTTAAGTTTAATGTAGAAGGTTAACTTTTGTTCATGTCTGAAGAAGAAGATCTGTTGTGACCCGGTCTATGAATGCCCCGTATCTAAAAACTATCGACAAGCTATTAGAATGCTCTTATAGGTCCTTTAAGCTCATCAATATCGCCTACGTAGCTGAAGGATTTGGATTATACCATTTAGATTTTACTAAGATCGTGGTCAATTAGATCATAAAAAAAGGTTGGTATCCTGGCATTAAGCTAGGAAAAAATCTTCAAGGAATAAAAAAGCCTTTGACAATAGTGGATAACAATAAGAGGTTGGGCTTGGGATATGAAGTAAAGGGATGGGAAATGAATAGAATCCAAGCAAACAAAAGGGAAAGAAGAATGGCAAGCCTTAGAGGCTATGAACCAGAAACCATGCCAATGGTTATTCCATACCTGCATGTCACTTTAGACCTAGAGGGTACATGTATCTAGGTTCAGATGAAGACTTTGAAAAGAAGCTTAAGTTGAGCATTGAATAAGCTTTTATAGAACTATCCATCTAAGCAATAGGAAAAGAAAATAAAATAGACTAAGAACAAGAACTGTTAGTTCGCCCATATCCTCTAGGCTGTAAGTTGAATAATTGAAGGGTCATTGAGATGCCTGCTATCCTTGAGACTAACTTAATATAATTGTAACCCAATTGTTTATGTCCAAAAGCATTGGGATGATATTTTATTTATAAGAAATTTATTTTTTATTATTTTAATAAAAGATTAGAAAGATGCATTTTCATTCATTTCTTCTATTACTTTCAATTTTTATTTTTTTCAAGCTAATACATCTCGTCAATATTTCTCATTTCATTCAATTTCAAGTCCTTAAATGAATATATAGATAATTATGATAATAATCAATGATTTAATTTTGAAAATTTAATTAAAGCCAATGAACTTGACAAAGAAGATGACTCTAAAAAATACACTTTATCACCTTTAGACCTAATAAGATTAATTGAACAAAAGAATAAACTTATTGAGCTTAATTAAGAAATCACTGAATTTGTAAATATAAGGGATGACAAGAGAAAAAAAGTGGTTAAGATTGGCACATCACTTCCATTGGCTAATAGACAAAGGTTAGAAAATCTATTTCAAAAATTTATGGATGTGTTTGCTTAGTTCTATCAGGATATGCCTAAGTTTAGCATGGAGATACTAAAATATAGGCTATCTTTAAAATTGAAATGTAGACCAGTCTAACAAAAATTGAGACAAATAAAGTCTGAAATGCTACTAAAGATTAAAAAAAAGGTAATAAAGCAGTTTGACAAGGGTTTCTTATAAGTAGCCAATATAGTACTTGCATTTAAGAAAGATGAGAAAGTCCAAATGTGTGTTGATTACCTTGACCTGAATAGAGCTAGCCTAAAGGACAACTTCTCCATGGGTTACATCAATATTTTGATGGATAATACGATCAGGCATTCTATGTTTTCCTTTATGGATAGGTTTTTAGGATACAACTAGATAAAGATGGCCTAAGATTATATGAAGAAAACTACTTTTGTAATCATGTGGGGCACTTTTTGTTACAAAGTTAGACCTTTTGGATTGAAAAATGCTAAGACTACTAATCAAAAGGCTATGGTGACACTCTTTCATGACATAATATATAAAGAGATCGAAATGTACATGGATAAAATGATTATAAAATTTTGTGAAGGAGAATATTATGTCTCCAACCTTAGAAAATTGTTTAAAAGGTTGAGAAAATTCCAACTCAAGCTAAATCCATCCAAATATACATTAAGGGCTAAGTCTAGAAAGTTGCTAGGCTTCATGGTTAGTGAAAAAGAGATTAAAGTTGATCCAGACAAAATATGTGCTATTCAAAACTTGTCTACCCCAAGCATGCTGAAAGAAGTTTGAGGTTTTTGGGGTAGATTGAACTACATCTCCCACTTAATTTTTTTAGCATACCTCTAAATGTGATTCTATCTTTAAGTTTTTTCATAAGAACAACCCTAGTGAGTGGAATGAGAAGTGCTAAGAGGCTTTTGATAAGGTTAAACAATACTTGTAAAATCTTATAGTATTGGAACTACCTATTTTAGGAAGATCATTAATATTATATCTAACAGCATGTGAAAAGTTAATAGGATGTGTGCAAGGGTAGTAAGACAAGTCTGATAGAAAAGAGCAAACTATCTATTTTATGAGCAAGAAATTCAAAGAATACGAGTCTAAATATTTCTCATTAGAGAAAATGTGTCGTGCTTTAGCTTGGATAGCCAAAAGACTCAAACAATATATGTTCTACCATACTACTTGGCTTATAGCAAAATTGGATCAAATCAAGTTTATCTTTGAAAAGCATTTGTTAATTGGAAAGATTGTAAGATGATTGGTGATGCTATTAGAATACAACATTGTATATGCGACCCAAAAAGTAATTAAAAAAAATGTAATAGTCAAATTCTTCATAGATCGTGCTACTGAAAGTTATGAACCGATGAAGCTTAATTTCTTCAATGAGGATTTAATGGTTGTTTCTCAATTGAAAGAAAAAATGATAGCGAGATGTCCTAGAGAATGTACTTCGATAGAGCTGTCAATGCCTTAAGATATGAAATTGGGGCAATTTTGATATCTTCTAAAGAACATTATTATCCCATTACGGCAAGGTTAAACTTCAATTGTACTAAAAATATGGCTAAATGTGAGGCTTGTGTCATGGGTTTAGAAGTTACTATAGACAAAAAGATTAAAGAATTGAAGGTATTTAATAATTCAGCTCTAGTCATTTATTTATTAAAAGGAAAATAAAAGACAAAAGATTCGAAGCTTATCCCATATCATAAATATATCTCAGAGATGATCAAGTAGTTTGAAGCCATTCAATTTAAGCATTGGTCCACCTAAAGAGAATCAAATTACTAATACTTTGGTTGTTTTGACTGTAATAATTCAAATCGATGACAACACCGAGATTCAACTCATTAAAGTAGATGTCAAGGATATGTCTGTACATTACTCCAATGTTGAATAAGAAAATGATGGGAAACCATTGTATTGTGATATCTTACAATAAATTAAGAATCAATAATACTCAAACCAAGTAACAAAGAATGATAAGAAAGTTATTAGGAGATTGGCTAGGGTTTCTTCTTAGATGATGATGTTTTCTATAAAAAAGGGCAAGATCAGGTGCTATTAAGATGTGTGAATGCAATTGAGGCAAGGAAAATTCTTGAGGAGGGCATAATGGGACATGTAGGGCATATGTGAATGGACATATGATGGCAAGGTAAATTATGATAGCTTAATACTACCAGCTGACAATGGAAGGTGATTGCATCGATTACGCTAAAAAATGTCACAAGTGCTAAATCTATATTGATAAAATCTATGCTTTGCCTACTACTTTACATGTCTTGGTGTCAACACGGCCATTCTTTATGTGAGGCATGAGTGTTATTGGTTCAATCACCCCTAAAGCTTTTAATAGGCATAGATTTATTTTTGTGATGATAAATTACTTCACGAAATAGGTAGAGGTAGCTTCATATAGAAATGTGACATGATTTGTAGTCTATAAGTTTATAAAAAGGGATAATCTACAAGTATGAACTTCTAAAGAGAATTATCTCAAATAATGTTAAAAACCTTAATGGTAAAATGATGAAAGAAGTATGTGCCTAATTTAAGATCAAGTACCATAACTCAACATCATATTGTTCAAAGATGAATAGGGCAATTAAAGCTACAATTAAGAATGTTAAGAGTATTCTAAAAAAGATGATTGAAACCTATAGGGACTGGCATGAGAAGTTATCTTTTGCTTTGTATGCTTATCGAACATCAGATACGCACTTCTATTAGGGTAGCCCCATTTTTTTTTTGTTTATGATATGGAAGTTATATGCTAGTGAAAGTAAAAATCTCATCTTTGAGGGTCCTAAGGGAAGTTGAAATAAAAGAAGTCGAGTGGATCCAAGAGCATTATAGGCAATTGAATTTTATCGAAAAAAAGGCTTATGACATTATGCCATGGTCAATTATATCAGAGAAGGATGATGAGAGCTCACCACAAAAGGGTCAGACCTTATCAGTTTTGAGAAAGAGAGTTAGTTTTGAAAAGAATTCTCTCAAGTCAGCACAATAATGAAAAAAGTGAACATCGAATTAGAAAAGTCCATATATTGTAAAAAAAGATTTCTCTAGTGGAGCACTAATCTTTATAGAAATGGATAGAGATGATTTACTTGATCTTATAAATTTTAATACTGTGAAAAAATACTTAGCCCAAAAAAAAGAAAAAAGTGGACTCAAATCGAAAACCCAAAAAAAGGTTTATCTAAGTTGAAAACTTGAAAAGATAGCTTAGATGGGGAGAGTAAAACATAATTTAGGAATTCGCCAACATGAAGGCTATCTTGTTTTGATAAGCTCAAAGGTATCAAGTGCATCATGTGATTGAGTTTTTTTAGAAAGAATTCAAGATATAGTGTCATGATTATCTAATTATTCATTTTAGGCTTTGTTGTCCCAAATATTCATCTTTGTAATTTTCCCCTTTACATTATCTAGTTGCCATAATTATTCTATCATTCCTTATTAAATAAGAGATATTTCATTTCACTCCTTATTCTTTTCTTTCTAGTGCTTATATTTCATTGTCAATCTAATATTTTCCTTTTAAATACCTTGCAATGAATAGATTAAATGTGTGATTGCATCTTGAAATTGAAATAATGATTGATAAATGAGCAATGGCATAAAAGATTCTTACATTATCTTAGGAAAGTTGAAAGTGACAAAGGCAAAGATGAAACATTCAAGGCTTGGTAAGGATACTGACTTTGGAAATGAAAAAAAGGTTCATTTTACAGAAAAATATAGATACCAACATTGAATGGGAAAGATGATCAAAGACCACTTTGATTTTGTTCTTGTTGCCCAGGACTTGAAAAGCTTGAAATCCAAAAAACAAAAGTCTTGAGAACCTATGTACCATAATTGGAAATGCATTAATTGACATTTGCATTACATGTATTGTATGCAAAAACATCTAGTGCATGCATCTAAAAAATAAAGAATTGCAAGGTTTATCATGGAGAATGTGAGCTTAAAGTTTTTCAGGGAAAGATTTCAAATTGTCTATTTAAAGGAAATCTTTGAGGTAAGATTCTAATCTTTGAAAGAGAATGACATTTTAAGAAAATCAATCATGAGTAAGAAAGATTTTTCCAAAATTTAAAGTTATGGAGCCTTTATTCTAAATGAGCATTTTTTAATGTTAAGGATGATTTCTAAAACCTTCAGTATAATCTCATGGTTTCTTCGGACGTGATCTATAAGACTTCTAAGCATGATAATCAAAACCTTTGAGTATCATCCTTACATTTAAAGTTGTGTGCCTTTGTCTTGAAAAAGCCTTTGATTTTTTTTTTTTTAAAGTTGTGTGCCTTTATATTGAAAAAGTCCTAAATTTTTTTAAAAAGTTGTCTTCATATTAAAGAAGCCATTGATTTTTGTTAGTGGTGCACTTCTTTTTTTAGAGAACTTTTTACAAACAAAAAAAAAATAAATAAAAAAACAAGAAATGTTGAATAATTTGGGTTCGAACATAATAGATGTTTATATCTTTGCGTAATTCCTATTTCATAGAAACTTTACAAAGAGAGACAACTATAAACATCATATTTAGTTCAGGGACCAAACTAATAGGACCTAAACTTGATCTAAGCTCAATTGTCCAATTTTCTATATTTTTTATGTTTATTATTTTTAATTATCATTTTATGTTTTTACTTTTATTGTATTTATCTGTATATAAATATATATTTAACTTTTATTCTATTTATTTACTTATTTACTTATTTTTATTCTTTTCTATATCTGTTTTAATTTTTTATTATGGTTTATCTTTAATTTCAATTTTATTTATCTTTAAACACTTACCTTTTTCTATTTGATTAGTTTTCTTTTTAAAAAAATGATGAATTTTAAAATAAAAAAGGGATTGATTTGCGAAAATCCAAATAGGAAAGGGGGCGTTGATGAAATTAGGTGATAATGTTTGATTTGAGTTATAATTCTGCAAGATAAGTGTTGATCTTTTGATAATACAAAATTTTGAAAAAATAAATCCTGAATAATCAAGAATTCTGCCAATCTTTTCCTATAAATAGACTTATTCTCAACACAAAAAACAAAGAGCAATTGGAGAAAAAAACATAGAAAAAGTGAGAGTAGGAGTTTGGCAACAAATCATGTGTTCTGGTTTTGGTGGAATTTTATTTTATGAGTGGTTTCGATTTAATTTGAGAAAGATAGTGTGTGAAACAACTTGAAATGATTGGATTTTGCAAAAGAGGAATTTTTTGCAAAATTTTTGGAAAATTCTAAGATTTTCGTTGAATTTTTTTTTTATCAAATTCAAGCTTTTCGATCAAGTTCTAACAAAAATCTAGATTTTGGTGAGAAAATCCAATTCTTGAAGAACATTTAGGCTAAAACCTTTGAAAACCCCAGAAACTGGTGAATATTCCCGCAACATTGAAAATTTTGGTAGCCAAAACCTGGAAAAGAGAAGAGAAGGTAAAGCATTATGGTATATAGAGAAAATAGAAAAAGTAAAAGCAAGAGAATTCTAAGGAAAGAGAAAACATTTAAACTTTTTATGCTATCCGAAAATTGTGCCATTTTGAGCATAAGTAAATCTTACGATTTGTGTGTTGTCCCAAAGGCAAATCTGACCCGCACTACTTAACTCGACATGTAACCTGTTCCAACAGCAAATGCCTAAGCCGAGCCGAGCCATGATCTAAGCCACTCTAGTCGGTTTTATTTCTGTAGTCAAATCGCATCCCAAGCCAAGCCGAGTTGATTTCCTTTTTGATATTTTATTTTATTATTTATTTATTTATTTAAATTATATTTATTTTGATTGATGTTTCTAAAAATAGAATTTTTTTTTAATTTTTTGAAAAATAAATTCATGATTCTTACTAAATTAATGGAGAATTTTCATGGGATTTAAATTTTTTAATTATGAATTTTATCAAACTATTAGAGAATTTCATAATAAAATTTAAAAAAATAATAAAATTTTAATTCTAACGAACTATTGGAGGATTTAAATATCTTAATTATGTCTTACCAAACTATTGGAGGACTTAATGAATTTTCTTGCAAAATATTTTTTTTCAATCTTACTAAACTATTGAAAGATTTAAATCTTGAATTAAATTTTGTCAAATTATTGGAAGATTTAATAACTTTTTCTAAATTTTCATGGATAAATTTTTGAATAAAAATTTTACCAAATTATTAGAGGGTATACATCGAAATAAAATCTTACCAAATTATTGAAATATTTTATTGATTTTTTTTAAAAAATAATTAACTCAAAGAAAATATGTTATTGAATCTGACGATAAAGTCTTTTCAAAGTGGGACATTAATCTCTATAAATACTCTTGAAGTGAAAAATTATTTTAAATTGTTACTAAATTATTTGAGTAATTTTAAGAATAATTTTTAATAATTAAATTATGTATTAAGTTGATAATATGTTTTAAAGTTTAGATAATATAAAATTAAACTGGTATTATCTTTTTATAAGCGTTATAATAATGTTATAACTTTTCTTTATGCATAACGGTACTCTCAGATTTAATTATTATTTTATAAACTAAAATATTCATTTTATAAATATCCGAGTCAAATTTGAAACTTTTTTTAAAAATGAAATATATTCAGTTATGTAACAAATCAAACTTAAAAAAAAAAAAAATGGTTGGTAACTCATAAAATTAGATTTAGCAATAAGTATACGAATTTATACATTATGACACATATCATTAAGGTTTTATTTTTTTTGTAAAATTCTTGTTCTTGTCCATGTAAATACAAAATCTTAATGATGCTAAACAAAAAAATAAAAATTCAAAGAAGGAAATTTAACTAACCGTCCTAATGTAATCTGGTCCTCCAATATAAATTAACTATAATAGTATCAAGTAATTCAAAATTAATTCGGGAAGAGATCTTGTTGGGACAGCGATAATCTGGGTGAAGTGAGCTGCAGCTGTTGCTACATGGGAAAAACGTTAGGCAAATTTCATTTCAAGGATCAACAAACCAATCCAAAAATACCAATTACAAACTTCTTTATTGTATTGTATATATGTGGTTGTGGGAAGCCGAGTTTACTCTTAATTTAATTTTAAAGTTTTAACCGTTAAAATTCCGCAAACGTTGGTTACCCGACTTCCAAAATAGTACACCGAACAGCCCCTCCCATTTTGGGCCTGTTTTGTTCATTGTCAACAGATCACACCCCCAACGTCATCTTCAAGTTCAAGGCTTCCGTTTTCTTTTCCAATAACATCGTTTTCGTCTTCAACGTGTGTATCCACATCAGGTTTCTTTTGCTATCATTTTCATTTCATTGCTGCTACAATTTTCTGCTTTCGGCCAGTGCCATCTTAACAAAGCCACCTGTGCTAGTATAATTAATGCATGCATCTGAATTCTGAAGGTCTGCCAGTTGAAGAAAAACAAGGTTTTCTTCAATAATATGAACGTCCATGAAACCACCAGTTAGAGGCGTGTCATGACACAACCCCACTCCATGTTGCAAAATAACCTTTACATATCTGATAATCATTTAGAGGACAATTACATCTCATGTTTATGATCGTGTCAGTTGTACATACTATATTCTATATATATATATATATATATATATATATATATGCGGCGAAGGTTGCAGAAACAGATACTTGGATTGCTTTGATGATATGTATATGTAATTAATGTGCTAAATTTCTGTAGTGGTGGCTTATTGCTTAGATCTGAATTTTTTAAAATTTTCTCATTTTTCTTTGGCATTTTGAATGAATATTTTAGCTTAGGAGTAGTGTGTATATACGTTATTGTGTTTTTTGCATATGATAAGCTGTAGCCTAGCAAATTGACAAAGATCATGGCAATCGAACTGCTCTCGTGCAGGTACACTTTTTAGGAAAATTATTAGCGAAGAGAAAATGGCGAATTTCCGCCGCGCAAACAGCGAACGCCTTCCAAAGCCCTATGGTTCACCAAGGGCAGAGGTAGGAGAGATTGATACCAGAGCACCGTTTCAATCTGTCAAAGCTGCTGTTAGTTTATTTGGGGAAGTAGCTGTTTCTAAGGAGAGGCGCACTCCCAGAAAATCAAGGCTTTCTGCAGAGGTAGGTACCCTTGTCTAACGTCCACTGATTATATATAATCATCTGATAGAGTAAATAACTAATTTAATCCTAATACTTGCATCGGCTCCAGCTATTGCAATTTTGATTTTAAAGCTTTTGATATATAATATACCGATATATATATTGCCTCTTCTGATAAATATAGTACTTGCCATTGATAAAAATGGCCAGTTAATACCTATATATAGGCTATAGCAAGCCGAAGATATCTAGTACATGCATATATGCAATTGTAATCTCCTCATTTTCCTTATGTTTGTTTTCCAGAATGTGATAGACAGGGAGACACAGCTTCTCCTGGCAGAGAAAGAATTTAATTATATTAAGCAAAAGCTTGAGAATGCCGAAACAACAAAGGCTAAAGCAGATGCCGATCTTGAAAGCGCAAAGAGAACATTGCAGGATTTGGCCAGTAAACTTAGAACAGTAACTGAGTCCAAACAATCCGCAACTGAAGCTACAGAAGCAGTGAAGGAACAAGCTAGGCAACTTGAACTCCAAAAATCAAAAAACCATCAAGAAAGCAATGCAAGGAAAATGGAAATGGACTACGCGAGAGAGCTATATATCTCTGTTGCTACTGAACTTGATGCCGCAAAGCAAGAGCTCAATAAAGTGAGGCAAGATTTTGATGCAGCCTTGGAAACTAAAATGGCTGCATTCCAACAAGCAGCAGAAGCACAGCTTTCAGCTAAAGTGCACGCTGAAAGGGTTAGTGAGCTTTCAAAAGAAATCTCAGCTATGAAGGAAGCAATTAAGCAAGTAAAGTTTGCCTCCCAACAAGTCTACCAAGAACTGGAAAACATTGCGGCAGAGAAAGATGCCCTACAAAAATCTTACAAGAGTGCTAAGGAAGAAGCCGAAAACAAATTGATATCCTCGAGGAAAGCATATGATCCTGAGCTGACGAAATATCTGGAGGAGAAGCTCATGGAAACAACAGCGGAAGTTGAAGCCTTGCAAGAAGAGATGAAAAAAGTCCATGCTTTGGAAATGGATTCTGTGAGAGTTGTAACTGCAGAGCTTAATGAAGCTACAACAAAACTGCAACTCGCAGCGGATGAAGAATGCTCACTTCGGACATTAGTGAGCTCCATTAGGCTGGAACTGGAAGAGGTGAAGAGGAAACAACAAACTCAAATGAAGGACGAAGAAGCAGAAAGGCAATCTATCGCTGAAAAAAATGAATTAAATGCCCATAATGAGCAAAATTTCAGACTCCAGCAACTTTCATCAGAAATTGAGAATGCCAGAAGTGAAGCGGAGGAGATGAAGAAAAGTAGGGAAGAGCTGAAGATAGAAGCGGAAGCCGCCGAAGCAGCGGTAAAGGAGGTAAAGCAAAAGCTAGAACTTGCTTTGGAACAGGCCGAAGAAGCAAAAGCAGCAGAGAAAAAGGCTCTTGAGGAAATGCAGGCTTTGTCTGAAAAAAAGGACATTGATAATCTGGAATCTAGTCGCAAGATAAAAATCTCCACGGAGGAATTTGAATCATTGAAAAGGAAAGTAGATGAATTTGGAAATATGTCAGAGGAGAAAATAGCTGCTGCAATGGCTGAGCTGGAAGCAATAAATGCAAGAAAAAAAGAGATAGATCAAAAGTTGGAAGCAAGCTTGCAAGCAATTGAAGAAATCAAGGCAGCAACAGAATTGGCTGAGAAGTCAGCGACGATGGCAGATGCGGCACAGAGCGTGATCGAGGGTGAACTTAGAAGACGGCGTCAACAAGAACAGATGCCTGCATCTTAAGCTGCGTCCTGGACCCTGTAACAACCGAAAAGATACCAATCAAGATTGTACAAACATTCAAGGAGGGATGAAATTATTCCTTTGAATGGAAGAAAGCAAGGCCTAACTGAGTTAACATTTGCCCATTTTTGTTTCTCATATTATATATGACAATAAGATCGATGAAGTTACATATTGGATCTTGAAAAGCATTTTTAGTAAACTAGCAACTCTCAAAATTTAGCTCGTGATCTCGTTTCATTGAACTCATGGAGACTTGTTGCCTTGATACGGCAACCATAAAGGACTACTTGCATTGCGTTAGACAATAGCTATCAATTAAAGCAATAATTCGAGGAAGGCTGAAATAGAATTCTCGTTTTTCTGTTCAAGTCATTAACTAAAAAAGGTGAAAACTCATTAATGCAATATAGCATTCCTACTCCACGTCAGCTTAGGCGAACTTCAAGCTAATTATCCATTCCAGCCAACATGTGAAATTAATCACACACTGTATTAACTTTTTTCTCAGACTCAACTAAAGATAATGTGAGCTGTGTTACTCTTTTCTTTATATCCTATAGCAGGAATGGTAGTCAAACCGTATACCCCCTCTAACAAAGCCAACACATGCTGAGTCGGAATTAAGAGTCAAGTTGTAGAAATGCATAGAGCACTACAGCATCACTCATCATCGATTTTGATGCCATTAAAAGACCGAGATAGCCCATTCCTATTCTCAATCTTGTGCAACTCAGACTCTAGAGTTTTAGCAATCTCTGTTCCTCCAGCGGCTGGATCAGGTAGATCCACATGAAAAGATCCCTGTTTGATAGGTTGAGCAGGTTCAGTAATCAAGGACTGCTGCTTTATGTAGTTGTAGAGCTGTTGATGAAAAGGATGATCCAGCGAAAAGCAGTTTTCATTTTCTGAATGGCGAGATGACCCAGACCCTTCTTTTCTACAGAAGTGTGGCAGTGATGCGAAATCCATTATCTATAAATAAAATATACAACCAACATAATTAGTATTCTTGAAGCAAAAAAATGTGGCTCTGAAATGATGTCTAACCTGATGATTTGCTATTTATTTGAAAGGATAAGAGCATATCTAAG
Organism: Durio zibethinus; assembly: GCF_047325235.1. Classification (NCBI taxonomy): domain Eukaryota; kingdom Viridiplantae; phylum Streptophyta; class Magnoliopsida; order Malvales; family Malvaceae; genus Durio; species Durio zibethinus. The sequence goes on from NC_143187.1 coordinate 14,164,137, forward strand.
TGAATTAGTTACATATGTTTGGACTTCTGAAGCACTTGTTACTCATGGACTGACAATGAAACAAAGATTAACTGACTTGTGAAGTAGTCAAAGAGAAGGAAAGAACAAAAAGTGGAATACATGGCTCTTCTGTATGTATGCTCTGTATTCTAGCCACAATGATGACAATAGAATACGACAATTAGAATATTGGCAACCCCTTTACTACAAACAAAAAGAATGGAACAGAGAAGAACTGCAGAAATTGTAATCCCTACTTGAACTTTCAGCTCTGTGGAAGAAAAGTGTAGTGATAATAATATAAGGCTCGGGCAGTTAACGGAAAAGGTAAAAAAATAAAATCTTCAAGCGCCAGTACTGCCTCAACCAACTTCAATAAGGTAGAGAGAGCGGGGAGACAGTCAGGAATGATGATATTTTGAGTATCTAAACATTTGAAGAGAACGATTTTAGAGAACCCATATTTTTCAATATTTGAAGGAATTATGAGAAAACACCATACCTTCAACAGCTCATCTCGCCCACAACCTGGTAACACTTGAATTTTTTTCCTTGTTCTCTCTTGCAAGAGGGGCTTGACAACCTACTAAAAATTCAAAGGTTATATCAATCCATGTCAAAACCATTTACCGGGTAAAAGATACAAATTCAAACGCTTACCTTCCAGCAAGCAGAGAAAATATATGGAGCATTTACAATGTAATACGTATTTGTCTTCTCTGGGTAGTTCAAGTCATCAATTGTCGAGATGATTGTCAACAACTGTGTTAACACAATACATTTAGTGACCATACCAATCCATGAGGTTACAATCCAATCAACCATTTAAAATTTTGGAATGTGCAAATAGCCAATTTAACATTGAGTTTTTCTTCTTTTCCCTTTGTTAAACCTTTTCAGCAGCTTATTCTCAAGATTTAATTATTAAAATCTTTCAAGATTTTTTATGAACATTTTCCTTTCACTTTTATTTATCTACATCAGAATTATCAGTGTTAGAGATTCAACATAAGATAATTACAAATGCATATAGGCTGCAAATCCTGCTATTCAAGTCCAATTGAACAAAATATAGCAGCTAAAGTTGAGGTAATACCTTTATTTGGCTCAGTGCTGAAAGCTTCAGGCCAGTCATATCTAACACTTTTATACAGGTAGTTACAGGTCGCCCATGCTTCTTAGATGCAGAAGGCTATAGCAGCATATAAAAGTCAAACAAATAACCAGAAAAGCCTAGAAATAGGAAACTTCCAAACTCTATTACTCACCAGAATTACACGATCTCGATATTCATTGATTTGAATATGTGACTGCACATAGTAGTGAACCTATAATTAAAATAAAAGAAGCAAATAAATACCAAAGATTAGTTGTCGTATGATCAACAATAGAATACATGTAACGCACATTACCATAAAACTTACAGATGCTTTGTCAAATGTGCTAAGTCCCACACCATTAGCAAAGACAGGAAGCCCCTGGAAATGGAAAAAGTAACAATTAAATAACATACCTGAGAGGATAGGCTATTCGTATCATAAATTCATTATAATCAAGTGTCTTTGTGTCCTGAATGAAGCACAACCTAGTATGATTGAAAATGTAAGCACTAAACTAGATTAAATTAGAAAAGTACAAGCACCTCTCTTGAGAAGCCAGACATTCCTATGAGCTGTGAATCACGCACTGCTCTGTAAAGTTCGGTAGGAACTATGGGTTTCTGAAGAATAGATTTACATCCAATAAAAACAGAACTACTTAGTAACTCTCATTGACTCAGTTTTATACATTAGAATTAATCACCAAACAACTTAATATAAGACCAAAGCATGCAATAGCAGAAACCACAAGATAGGGTTGATATTTTTACATGTGTGTGTGCACGTGCACATGCATGTGTATGTGTGTTTGTGTGTGTGTGTGTGTGAGAGAGAGAGAGAGAGAGAGGGAAAATAGGCGTGGTGAATTGCTGCTTACAGCGATGACAATAGAGTTATTATTTAGCAACAAATAAATATGTCATAAATCTTGCAGTCAATAACATGAACTAATGAAATCAATTTTAATGTAAACATCGTTTAAACAATCTAGCCATACATGATGATCATGAAAAACTATAATCTACCTTGAGACATATCGAAGGGACATATCATTAAATAAAAAAACTGTCTGAATTCTCCAATTTGTGCTGCTTGTTTAAACGGTAAAAAGCATAGACAAGCATCAACAAAATAGTCTACTTAGAAAAGCCATCAGTTGCAACCTAGATGCAACAACTGAGATACATAAACTTACTGCTAATATATCGTCAATGTCACTCTGCACCCTCCACTGCAAGCACTCCAACAACTGAAACATGATACCGTTATCGATTTGGTCATACAAAAATGACATCATGATCAAAATACTTCCTAAACAAAAACAACAGTTTTCTTTTTCCTGCTTTTCAAACTCAAGAAGGAACGTGGGACAGATGTCTTTTGGGTTTATCTAACTCAATTAACTAACCATTTTATGGGCTTTGACAACATTCCACTCTCTTGCTTTTAGAAAGCGCACCAATGTTTCAGCTGGATAACCTTGATGAACATTCTGCATGTCGGGAAACAATTACTACAAATCCAGATCATCCAGTGAAGCTGAAATGAAACATCCTGTTTTCCTAGAGCATTCAGACAGCTGTAATTGCATCTTTTGTAATTGCATTCATTCTTTAATCTGCCTAACTTCCTACTTTTGAGGAAGGGCTACTTATAGGATACTTGATTCAGTATCATTTGATGAGACAGTGGAATTCAGAAAAAAAGGATTGTAGATAATCAGAACCCCCAATAAGTTGTAAAACACAAGGTGGAAAGATGAAGCATCTGCTAAAAAAGTTAAGATCGGAGTGCCAATAATTAAAAAGAAAGAAAAATAAAGAAGAAAGACATGGGTAGCAAAGCTCACATTTGAAGTAAAAATAAAAATGTAAAATGCAAGAAAGCAAAGGATATAGAGCAGGGATATGGCAATTAGATTAAGCAAAAGAGCAGATCGGGTGTGGAGAATTGTAAATACTAGTAATGGTGATGAGAAAACAAAGACAGAATTGAAGCGTTTACCTGAAAAAGAAAATAATTTAGTGATAAAAGAAGACATTTGACTGGCGTTGAATAAGATTGGAGACGAGAGATGAGAGAAAAGGTATAGAAAGGGGGTGAAATCCGTACCTGAAATGTTTTGTTGAGGGGCTCATCGACTGCCATAACATCACATAAAAGTAACAAATAATCAGAAATTATGGGATGGGTTGAGTTTCCAGTTTCCAAGAAAAGAAATTAAAAAAGAAAATAAAAAAAAAAAAAACAAAGAGAAAAGACCTGGATCCATCAATGCCTGCAACTGAACGATCGCTTCCTGAGAAACGATCCCCATTTCAGAATTGCTCACTCCACCGACACGAATACGATGAGTTTTGTGTTTGCTATTATATTTGAACTCCTTTTTTTTTTTCCTTTCTTTCTTCTTTTGCTAAATTATGACCGTCCTATGTGCTAAATTCTATTCTGGGTTACTAGTAGCAGTACCAGTTAAAAAAACAAAAGCAGAAAATGGAAAGAGTTTCCTGCCCCTGGCCTAGCCTGGCCTTCTTCAGAAATACTATGGAATGGTAAATGAATCATAAATAAAGGTAAGGATTAGGAAGAAATACTGAAGGACAGATAATAGATGCAAGCAGGTTTAAAATTTAAAAAAAAAAAATAGTAGTAGAGAAGAAGAGTCAAGGTCAATAAAGAAAGGCGGACCTACCATACCACACCACCGAAGTCCAAACCACCGCCAGCCTACACCCTTTACTCTTTCTTACGACTAACACCTACAGGCCATTACTATAATTGTATGCAAAATTATCTCCATACAAATCCAAATCCAAAAGGAAAAGAAGATTGGAATGGTTTTACTTTTACATCACCCAACAAAAATAGAAAAAGAAAAAAAATGGAATGCCCTGTCAATCCCCACTTATATTTACTTTTTAAGTAGAGAAAGAGTATTGTTCTGATTCTTTCTGCTCATCCGCCACTGTCTCATTTGCGAGGGATCAGACCATTAGAATATCCAAACAATCTTAAGAAATTCTTAATACTTCAAGAGGATATGGAATTATGGATATCCTTCCTTCCTTCCTTCCTTCCATTGTCCCACCCTTCTCTCTATTCTCTTTTGTTAATTACTTTGGAGCCAATTTAAAAACAAAAATCACCACTACAATTGCAATGCTATATGGTACATAGATAATGGTACTAATTTCAAAACTCCACTCCATTGCTAGACAGAACTGGTAACGAGTAAGTTGTATGTCTTCACTCTGCCCATCCCTTTCCAAGTGTGATTTTTTTTTTACACCCTAACCTTTTTTTTTTTTGAATAATTTTAAATACATTTTTTATTTTTTAAAATTATTTTTAAATAAAATTATTTAATTATTTTTTTATACCCCTTTAATTTTAAATTTTTTAATTTAACATATTAAAACATTTTTAAAAGTTTTTAAATTTACAAATCTAAAACTTTTAAAAACTTATGAATTTACGTATCCTAAAATCTTTTAAAAAATTACATTTAAATTTGAAAAATAAAACCTAATTGAAAAAATATATCTTATAAAAAGTTTTAAACTTTTAAAAAATTCAAAAACTTTTAAAAGCTTATAAATATACAAATTAGAAACTTTTAACAATTTTCAATTTTATAAATTCAAAAGCTTAAAAAATAAAAGAGATATTAAAAAAATAATTAAATAATTTCATTCAAAATTAATTTAAAAAACAATGTGAAATGTAAATAAAATTTCTCTTCTCGGTACATCTAATTTTTTTTTATTACAAACATACGCTCAAAAAGTTAAATAATTAACAATTAACAAATTACCCTATCCTTCTATAAAAAATTTCTACCTCGATTTCTTCTATTTTTCTCTACTTTTCTTTCCTTCCATGCACCCAGAGACCAAAATTTTTTACCTTATTTTAGCTTTTGCCTCACTAGTTTCTTAGAAAATGCAATAAAGAGAATTTTGACTTATCTTTTTTTAAACTCTAGTTTTTCCTTCCTAATTTTGGTCCCTTTTGATTACTTGTTTGTGAAGTTTGTTTGTTGAGGTGGAATTAATAGTTTCATGCTTGTGATGATTTATCTCCAAATTTTGCTCATTGCTAGATGGAAATTTGTGATGAGTTAGCCCAAAAAAGACTCATGAAGTCATTGAGTCATCACTCTTATCATCATTCTGGCTATTGCCATTCATCTTTTGCTCTCTCTCTCTCTCTCTCTCTCTCTCTCTTTTATTCTTAGAATTAACGAGATTTTTAAAGTATCATTCTTGATTTCTTGTTTTAGAGCTAAATTTCTCATACTTACCTTGTATAGTTAAATGGGTTTTCTTCATTATAAACATTTCTTATCTTTTAAAATCTGGGATTTTCTTTGTACTTTCTTGAAAAAAAAGAAAACTTGTTTATAGGGTCATAAACTAAAACTCAAAATCTTCTATTAATAAAATCTAAATAAATGAAAAGACAATCGAAGTTATTGATCAACAAAGTCAACTGCTATTTTGAAGATCTGGGCATTTGAATTAGGGAAGGATTCTAAGCTTAGCTTTGACAATTTGAACTTTATGGAGGTAAATAGTGGAGCATGAGCCGTGTTCTTATGGGGTGCTATCACCACTCAAAGAGAAAATGGGTTTGAGAGGTTTTTAGGAGAAGTATGAAATGTTGTCAGGGACAATGCGTAATAAATTATTTTTATAATTTGAATTTAAGATCTAAATAGAAAATAGGAGCATAGAGAAATTAATGAGTAAAAAATTACTTTTATATTTTAAATTTGGGATCTAAATAGAAAGTAAGCGTAGAGAATAATTAATGGGTTTAAAAAAATTACTTTTATATTTTAAATTTGGCATACTCATCCACGTCAGTCCTGTTTTTTTCCTTCAACATTGCTTTTTTTACTTTTTGACACGTATTATAATTTGCATAAACATCTAACTCTTTTTTACATAACTTCATCAAATCCATAACTTTCATAATAGGTTGCTCTATAATTCTATTCTTAAACCTCTTTTAGACGATAAACAATTGATATTGCTTTTAAAACATCTATATTCAAGATGGTAAGTCTTTACCATATAATAATTCTCTTTAGAATCAAAACTAGCAAAAAATGTCTATGAACAACCTTCCAAACAACCTAACCTAGTTCTTTTTTATTCATTTTTTAAAATTTTCAATTGTATTCCTTTTGCAAAAGCATATTTCTTAACAACATATTTGAGCTGTTTATTATACACAAATTTCATACCTAGTTTTCATAATATAATTATACTATTAGGATCATACCTAGATCCACTTGATGTCTTCCTTAAAGATGGGTTAGAATCATCATCATATTGCTCACTGTTTGCACACTCTCCAGTATCTGAAGAATCTATATAAATCAATTTTTTGCCTCTCATCTTTTCTTCTATGTTACTTTCTATGTTTTCATCCATAACCTCACATTCATCAACCCTTTCAACACTAGCCACACTACCTTTTTTAGTCCTAAACCCATTTCCTCGCTCACCTTATATATCTCCTACATTAGTTACCTCAACTATAATTTCAAAACTACCCACATGTCTTACTCTACCCATGGTTTTTTTGAGATCTCTTAATTTTTGCTTAATGGCCTGTATCTCTTCATTATCATCAGTATTGTAGTGAAAATTATAAAAGTAAACATCTCTATCATTTCCATTTTTATCTTCACACTTCTTATTAAATGATGAACTACCAACCTCATCCTTATTAAATGTTGTATCCTAGACCAGAAACTCAATTTCCTCATTAATATGTTCTTTACCAACCATAATTTTGCTACTCAAGTTTGTAACACCCTTTTCATTACCCTCACCACCTAAACTGCCATCACCCTTTTATATTCTTCTCACCTCCTGTAGTATTCTCAGCCTCTACATTACCATCTAAACCCCTTATATTACTACCCTCACCCCTTTTAGTCTCCTCATTCTCTACATTAACCTTATCTAGTAAAAAAAGATTCAAAGTGAGGCTCATCAACACTGTGCTTAACATATATTTCTATAGTCCCCTATATAATAAATGATCCATCAACTGTATAACAATCCTATCATCATGTATCAATACTAACCCATCCATATTAAACTTAGTATTAAAAAGCCTATAGTAAACATAAGTTAAGTGCACATAACCTAATGATTTCACTTGCTTTATTATTTTTCAATAGGATATCCTTTCAGGATCGACCTCAAATCTAATTATATTTTTATTAATATAATCAAAATCAGGTTTAATGTCAAATTGACCACCATGCAAATATCTTAACACATAAATAACCTCAAGTTCATCATCCATTCTGCATTTTATAATAAAATAATGCATAAGTAGACAAACAATGAATATCTCAATACAAAAACTATGTAAAACAAAAAACTTTCTCATGCATAAACAAAAAACACTAAATAATGCATAAGCAGACAAACATTGAATATATTAAGTAGACACAAGAACATTTTATCATGTTTTAGGACCCATTTTAAAAAAGTATATCCCAAACCCCAATTAGACATACAAACAACCTTTTAAGGTTTGTTCATTGTTTAACCCCAATAAGATAAGCACAAATAGGACCATTGTATTGTCGTTTTTAACTTTTATAAAGTAACTTTAACTATATTAAGACTTTTCTATTAAAAGGAATCTCAAATCAAATATGGGTTAGAAAAGAATGTACCTCACAACCTTTCAAGATTTGGCTTAGTCAACTCATCACCTGAGTTGAGACAAAAAAACCAAAATTTTCAAAGATAGATAGCATTCCAGATTTGGCTTTAGGGTTTCAACAATTACACTTTCAATTTTTGAGATTTGAAAACAAAGGCTAGAGTTTAAATTTTGTTTTAGGGTTTAAATGTTTAAAGTCAATTTGGCTTAATTGATTTTAGGAAATTTTATATTCGGGAAGGGATTATGGATTTCAATAGGGTAACAAATTAGGGTTGTTTTTTAAATTGAAATATTAGGGATTTGAAAATGTGTTTCTTCAGTTTTTACAATTTCTTTGTTTTTTTTCATTTCCAAATAGTATAGATAAACCCCTAAAACCAATCATAAAATGCCATGTGTGCTTTCATCGTTGGGAAAAATCTAGCTAACAGCCACTATTTCCCCATAATGTGCCATATATTTATGAAATGCCACCTGTAATTCCACTTAACAGCTTAAACAATTTCTATCCAATTTAGAGCTTAATTGATCGAAAATAAAAATATAAAGGTTTTATTGATTGCAATAAAAAATTAGAAGCTTAATTGATTATTCAGATTTTGTTTATGGGCTACCATTTTTCATTCTCTTTTAGTTTTTACCTAAGAGGACTTTTAAATAGTAAATACTAAGTACATCACTAAAACTTTTCTTTACACCTTGATATTTTCTTTCAAAAATATCCATATATAAAATATTAATTTTATCTTTTAATAAATTATAATTTTATTTCTTTTTATAAACTTTAAAGTTTTCAAAAATAGATTTTCGAGAGTCTTTTAAAACTTTCAAAAATGGATTTCCAAGAGTCTTCATTTTTCAAAAGTTTTTAAAACTTTTGAATATCCATTTAAAGGTTTAAAGGTTTCTCAAAAATGACCTTTAAAGGTTTCTCAAAAATCTATTTTTGAGAAACTCAAATTCAAAGAAATATTATTTTAAACTCTAGACTATTTTCACATCAATTTAAATCAAATTAATCGGCAATCATGTCGAAATCTTATTTACAATCAATGAAATACTCAAACAACCTGTGATTTAGGAGTTAATTTGATGGTTTTAAAGTTGAATTTGGATTGAAAGTGAGAGAATGAAATAGAGAGTTAAAAGTTATGAAAAGAAATTTAATTTTATTAGATGGAGTGTATTTAGAAGAAACAAAAGTTTTTATTTTGAAAGTAAGGGATATTTAGTAATAAGGTGTAAAGAGAAATTTTGTGGGTGTAAATAAAATTTCCCTTACATAAAGCTAACAATACTCATTTATTAATTAACTAGTTTTTTTTACTCATGCCATGTATGAAAAATTTTTATTATATTTTTCATAATTTAAAATTTTAATTTATACTAATTATTTATATTATATATAAATATTAAAAAATAATCATAATCATCTAGAATTTGTAATTTAATATTACAAAAGCTATCAATATATAAATTATTATGTAAGAATCCAAATAAGTATTACAAAAGCTTTAAATTATGAAAGTAAAATTACATACAAATTTCAATGAGAAAATCAATTTCTTGTTCACAATTATATACACTCTTAAAAATATAAATTATTTTAGTATGAAAACTAAAATTTACACATGTAATATCATAAAGACTTTTCATGTTTGATTTTGAAACTTTATCATGCCAAACTTTTGTCATGAAAATTTGATTGTTCTCTTTCATAAAGAAGAAAATATTGATTGTAAGAAGAAATCATAAATATAATTTGATAATTATTTAAGTTTAAAAAATTTTAAATTTTTTAAATTGTAGTTTATCGAAGTTTAATTTTGAATTAAGATAAAAGAAGTTAGTATAATTTTAAATTTAGATATATGTGCAATTTTAAATTGAGATAAAAATATCTTTCTTTTTTATTTTAAATCATAAAAAATAAACATAAAAATATTGGTAAATAACAGTGATTTAACTACAAATTTTATTTATTTAAATTTATGTGAATATTGATTGTAGATACCCTATTTTGTTTTGTATTATTCTCGAATCTCGAGTTAGTTTGACTTGGGCTTTGGACCCAACTGATTTGGATTTGGATTTAGCATTTGAGTTTTAAGGCTAGATTATATTTTGGATCAGACTAGGCCATTTGTAATTGTTTTGCTTCTATTAGAATTTTGTGGGAAAATAAATAAAAAGAATGAAAAAAAGATAAATCAGACAATAAGGCTATATGTTTGAAATTTGGAGTATTGGATTAAATGTTTAAAACTCCGGTGATTTTTTTTTAACTTAAAATTCAGATTATAGTGGATAAGATGCTCAATTTTTTTGAATTAAAATCCTATCTTCATCATGTTATTTAAACTCTGGTTCAAAAGTGAAAAAGGACAAAACGAAAAACACACAGAATAAAAAATACATAGCAAAACCCAACAACTATTGGTAACTCCACCTCATTTTTGTTCTTTTCTCCACCAAATTGCCTAATCCTACCACCACTGAAATTGGCGTGAGCAATAGCCTAAACACCCACTATCAAAAATCAATCACCCAAGAAATACCTAAAACCCGGAATACCAAAAATTCAATAGACAACACACCATTAACCTAAAAGCAGTCATAATAAGTAGCAAAAAAGGCAGTGGTGGTTATAACTTACATCGACGAAGCGACAATGATCAAACAATAGGGTTTTAAGGTTTCAGGTGCAGTATTATGTTGTGACTTACTTCTACAGAACGAAGGCGATCAAAAAGTAAGGTTTCAAGTGCAAGATTCTGTTATGACTCATATTGGCAGAACGACAATGATCAAATAGTAGAGTTTCAAGTGTAGGATTCTTGATTAGAATTTGAAGGTTGAAGAAATGAAAAAGCAAAAAACAAAAAAGAGGGTGGTGGTGGCAACTTATGGCGTGACGATGTTGATGATGCAATAAAATTTGAAAAAACAAATGCATCAGTCTTCTTAAGCATTTTGGATTACCAAAAAAAAAGCCACCGAGCCTAATTTACTCTTGTAGCCAAGCCTTTTTGAGCCAAGTCGAGCTGAGACTTGTTTAGTATTTTCTTGTGTTATTTTGTTTATTTACTTAATTATTTTTTTGGTAAATATTTGTTCTAAAAAATTATAATAAAAATAAAAATAATTTCAATTTTTCAAAAAAAAGTTAAAGAATCATTTTTTTTTAAATAAAAATTTTCAAAAAAAATTTTTTTTTTAGGAAAAGTTAAAGTATCAGTTTTCTTTAAAAAGTTCAATAATAAAAAAGAGGTTTTGAGAAAAAGTTGAAAGTATCAATTTTTCTTAGAAAATAATTTTTAAAAAAATATATATATTTCACAAAAAATAATTTTAAGGAAAAGTTGAAAGTATTAATTTTCTTTGAAAATAAAAATTTTAAAAAATATTTTTTTAAGGAAAAGTTGAAAGTATTAATTTTCCTTGAAGATAAAATTTTCAAAAGATATTTTTTGATGAACAGTTGAAAGTATCAATTTTTTTTAAAATAAAAATTTCAAAAAATATTTTGACAAAAAGTTGAAAGTATCAATTTTTCTTGAATAAAGGCATTAATCTTTTTTTTTTAAATAAAATAAGAAAAAAATCTCAAGAAAAAGTTGAGGTGTTAATTTTTTTTTCTTTCTTGAAATTTTTTTAATGTTAAATAATCCAACAATGGAACCCCTATAAGAGAAAGAGTAGTTTTTTTTTGTATACTTTTAATGTGAGAGAATTTTCTTAATATTTTACCAAAAGTATTTGAGTCAATTAAGAATAATTTTTAATAATTAATTAGTTGATAAGATTTTTAAGGCTTAATAGATAACATAAAATCAAGCTAGTACCATCTTTTGATGGACATTATGGGGGTGCTATAACCTTCCTCACACGTAATCGTACTCTCGGACCTAGTTTTGATTTCATAGACATTGAATCTACCTTTTAAAAGTACATGAGTCAAACTTAAGATTTCTTTTTAAAACGGGATAGATTCAGTTAGGTGACCAATTCCACCTAAACAAAAAAAATTCATGGTAACTTTTTAAGTTAATGTCTAACGATAGGTCTATGGATCTAGACGTTATGACAGTTTGATGACTCCACTGGGGTTAAACCGAGAGTCAAGCGAGCAAATAAATTTGTATTATCTAAAAGCCTAATAAAATTGATTATTTATTTATTTATTTTGCTTATTATGTCATTCATATGCACGTGCATAACATGAACTTTATACTCGAGCTCCGTCTCTTTAGGAGGGAGTAAAGTACCTATGCTTTCATGAGGTTTTAATGCCTCCGCAGTGGCTAACGAAATCTCTCACTCAAATTGAACCCTCTTCACTAATAGCTTGTAATCGGTGAGGATTGGGGTGTCTCACTAGCCTATGATGAACAAAGATGCGAGGAACAATTTGCAAACCTTTAGATTAACCTTAAACCACATATAATGACTACAATGAACCCAACCTATAGCTAGAGATTTACCTTCCCCTTTGTAGAAAAATCCAAAGTTAAGTTACATTTTTGCAATGATTACTTTTTCTTGCATAGGAATTTTTTTTTGTACATATCATATTGGATGAACTGTCATAATGAATTGTCATGATAAAGTGCATGTTATTGAATTTTTTTCCTTTCATCTATTTTTTTTTCGTTTAAAGCAAGATAACATTAAGCTACATATATTTTTTGCATTCATTTCACATATGTTAACTTGAAATCTTGGTAGTTGCATATTAAGATTATTTTTATAATCCTTCTTTTGTGACATGAGCATGAGTAATGCAAGCATCTTAACTTGTGGTAATAAAGGTTCAAGGATAGCTCGATCATCGAAAACTCCTATCCAACCTATCTGATCGTGAACAAAACAAATGGAACAGGAGCAAAATAGCAATATAGATAAGATCAAAAAAGTTCAGGAAGAGGTAAAAAAAGAGTTAGCAAAGATGATAGAAACGTTAAAAAGATTAAATAAAAGTAAAACAGTAGAAAAGACCCCTAATTCAAATAAGAAACATGATATTATGGATTCTCTACACCCTTCTGGGTTTAGTCCAAATCAAGGCCAATCTTCTTAAAACGCACAAACCCCACAGATGCCATTTTCTAAGGCATATACTTACACATATCCTGAAATGTCATTTTATAGCTACAGTAACCCTACCTTTAGGACAAAAGTGTATGATCCAATTAAGGTTCTTGATTTTGATGACTTTAAAAAAAAAGAAAGATTGAAGATGAAAACTTCTAAGGTGATGAAGGATTCAAGCACGCAATAAATAAATTTTTTTAAAAGAGAGAGTGCGAGTTATTGAAGGAATGGATCATTTTAGCCCTATAGATGTAGTTGAACTGTGTTTAGTCTCAGATGTGATGATTCCATCAAAATTTAAAGTCTCTGAGTTTGAAAAATATGATGAGATAAAATGCCTGGTAACTCATATTACCATGTACTGTCGTAAAATGACCATCCATGCTCATGATAAAAAATAATCGATGTACGTATTTCAAGATAGTTTTACTAACTCAACCACAAGATGGTACATCCAATTAGATCGAGCTTGTATCTGTTCCTTAAATGATTTGGCAAATGCATTCGTTGCCTAATACTAACACATTATAGACTTGACTCTAAATCATCTATCTTTACAAAGTATAGAAAAGAAACCTTCCAAAAGCTTCAAAAAGTATGCACAAAGTGAAAAGATGCAGCTGCTTAAGTTCAACCACCTTTTACTAAAAAAAAATAACTATTTTATTTGTGAATACTTTGAAGCCTCTATATTATGAGAAAATGACTGAGAATGCCACCAAAAACTTTACTGACATGGTGATCTCCAGAAAAATGATAGAGAAAGCTATTAAGAGTGGCAAACTTGAAGAATGAGGACCTTAAGTACAAAAAAAAAATAGGATGTCCAAAGAAAAAGAAAGTGAAGCTCAAGTTGTGAGTTTTGAAATACAGCAGTTCAAAGTATGCCCTATACCCATAGCCAATATATCATGCCTATTATCCAACCATTAATTATGTTGCACCAGTTTCTTACCATCTTATTTCATAACAAGCTTACCGACCAACTTTTCAAACACTTATATATAGGCCCAATCCTATTACTTCACCAGCTTCAATACCTAATAACCAAGCAAATGGTTTGAGAAGACCTTGAAATAACAAAAAAAGAGCCCACATCGATCTTATTCCCATGACTTATACTAAGTTATTCCCAGAACTAGTTAAAAATAACTTAGCATCTTCAGTTAAAACTATTAAAGCCACCTTATCCCCAATGATATGATGCTAATGCCACATGTGATTACCATAATATGAATATGGCTTATTTTATAGAAACTTACCTTACTTTCAAGTACAAAGTGTAAAGTTTGATCCAAAAAGGCTTGGTGAGCTTTAACAAATAAAAAAAAATCAAATGTCAATAAAAACCCTTCATCTAATCACACAGGGCATAATTTTGGAAATGACAAGAAGTTAATACTGGTTGAAAGTTGCTTGAATTTCTTTTAAAGGAATGCTAAGATTTCTTGTATGTAATAAGATTTCATTTTTTTATCATTTTAATAAAAGACAAGTTCATGCATTTTATTACATTTTCTCTTTCATCCAAATTATCATTTTTTGTTACTTTTCATATCCATTTTATTCTCATTCTCAAATAATAATTTTGGGATTTAATTTTGAAAACTCATTCATATTGATCTATGAAGACTATTTGAGCAAAAAAAGTAATCTATGAGCAGATATCATTCGTGAAAAAATAGACATGCTTTAGAGGCATCTATTGGTCTATATTTGTTCAAAATATGGCATTAAAGAAAGCATTCACATTTGAGATGAAAAATAGTCGTTTTTCTTTTACCATTCATAAAAATAAAATTTTCTATTACTACCTCTTTTGGGTCTTTTTTAATTTTTTTATAAAAAAAAAATCTCAACCAAGGATCACTTTTCATACTAGGAGACAAATTTTAGAAAGAACCTATTTGAAAAAGGAAATAGGTAAAAGATTGCCAAAGGTCAAAGATAGAGTAAAAAAAAAAGAAGGAAAAAAAAACCCTTTACAAAAAAAAAAAAAGAAAAATGAATGCCACAAATGATTTGGGGTAAAATAATGAGGATTTTTTTGTGAAGAATAAGATGAAAAAAGAAAAGTTTGACAATGATGTGGAATGGGGCAAAGTGCTAAGTTGCATTACATGATGAAAAGTAATCTTTTGGTTTGAACCTTTTAAACATATATGTTAAGCCTATTTTATTCATTTTTTCTATGACCCCTTGTCATAGCCTCAATTACAATCCTTAAAAGTTTATTTTGATTAAATGTGAATGCTTGAGTTGAATGATTATATATTGAGTTAAAGCATGCTAGTAATGAAGCAATGAAATCATGATCTAATCTTATGTTTTAGATATTGATGTGTGGGGCATACTAATAATGGATGAAGTGAAAAAAAAATGAAAGAATGGAAAATGAGAAATGTGAAAAAAAAAAAAAAGAGAAAATGAATACTCAAATTGAAAATCTGAAAGAGTGATTTGGGTAGAAAAATATCTAAGCTAAAAATTAGATAAGTAGTCAAATAGATGGAAGACCAATGACATATGAAAATCCCTTAAAACTAAAACAAAATTTGATGAGCTCAAAATGATTTTAAAAGTAAATGGAATGAGTTTTTGAAAAAGAATCCTAGATTAATATTAAAAATTGTCTGACTATTCATTATTTGGATATTGTTATGCCATTCAAACATTTATCCTAGTGACATACTTTGAATTTGTTCCTTGATCTATTTGTTTTTGTACCAAACTCGTTCTTGTATTGATTACCTTTTCTTTCAATTCACCTTCCACTTTCTCATTTTTTCATCCCAAAATAAATCAAGGAAATATATGATTGCATTATATTTGTCATAATTGAAATGATAATGAATGAATGACAATGTCTATAAGGGATTTATGCATTCCTTTGAAAAGAAATCCATAATAATAGAGGTTAAAAGAAGAATGAAAAAAATATGAAATGAGCCTAAAAATATGATTTGAAAAGGCACATATAGTTCCCGAATGGTGAATATGATAAAGGATCAGCCAATATAATCTATGAGTTGTGATCAAATGCTAGAAATAACATGGATCAGTTGACGAAATTGGAGAATTGATTTTGAAATTGTTAGTGTTAGGAAGTCAAAAAAGAAATATGACATAATGGAGCATTAAGAACCTTATGGCCATAATCAATTAGAATCTCATAGTATCAATTTTAGTGACATTTGTATCAAATGTACATAATTCGATGAATATTTGAATCTTTATTTTGATAATTGCATTTGCATCATGGTTTGGTTATGCATTTGCAACATGTAGTAAACATTTGAATCATGGTCTAGAGTATAGCATCTGCATTATTGTGAGAATTTGGGTTGTTGCATTTGCATCTTTAAAAAAACATTTGTACCATTATCACATAAAATTTTGACTTTCGTAGAGGAAGTTCAAATTTTTGAAACCTCATATAAGGAAAATTTTTCATGATGAGATTTTTGATGAGTAAAACATTTCAAATTTTAAAGTTAAGAAACCTTTTGAATAAGCATTTTTAATATTGAGGATGATTTGAAAGACTTTCGGGCATAATCTCTAAGAATTTTCAAATGACAATCTTTATGTTTCAAATGAGAATTTTTGAGTTTTAAATGAAAATCTTAAAATTTTTTTGATGTGAATCCCTAAAGTTTTTAAATCAAAATCTTTGAAATTTTAGATGAAACCTTAAAATTTTTGAATAAGAACCTTTTAAATATTGAATGTGAAACACTTAAATTTTTTGAATGAAAATCTTTAAAAATTTGGTTGTGAATCTCTTCGAATGCAAATCTTTGAATTTTGTAAATTTTTCAATTCTTGTGAACCAAAAAATCTTGTGAATCTCTAATTTTACGAATCTAAAATTCTTGCGAATCTCCAACTTTTGCAAATCTTCAATTCTTGTGAATCCAAATCTTTTGAATCTTTTAATTTTTATGAATCTGAAATCCTTACAAATCTCCAATTTTTGCGAACATGAAATTTTTGTAAACCAAAAATTCTTGCGAATCTGAAAATCTTGCAAAACTCCAATTTTTACGAATCTTCAATTATTGTGAATCTTTAATTCTTGCGAATATAAAATTCTTACAAATCTTTAAACCTTACAAATCTTTGAATTGCAAACCTTTGAATTTCAAAATTGTGATTTTTTTAACTCAAATTGTGAATCTTTGAGTTTCAACTTGTATTGTGAATTTTTTATTATTAAATTTTTTAATGCTTCAAATCGTGAATCTTTAAAGTTTTGAAATTTTTTAATTGTTGTGAAATCAGACTCAAACATTTTGGTTGTCTACATCTTTGCGTAATTCTTGTTTCATAAAAACTATGCAAAGAGGAGCAACTGTAGACACCTTATTTTGTCTTGTGTTATCCTCGAATCTCGAGTTGATTTAACTTAAGCTTTGGACCTAACCTATTTGGATTTGGATTTGGATTTAGTATTTAAGTTTTAAGGCTATATTATATTTTGGATCAGACCAAGCCATTTGTAATTATTTTACTTCAATTAGAATTTTATAGGAAAATAAATAAAAAGAATGAAAAAACTATAAATCAGGTGATAAGGGTCTATGTTTGAAATTTGCAGTATCAGATTAAATGTTTAAAACTTCAATGTTTTTTTTTTAAAACTCAAAATTTCGATTATAGGGGACAAGATGCTAAATTTTTTTTTTGAATTAAAATCCTATCTTCATCATGTTATTTAAACTTTAGTTTAAAAGTGAAAAAAGATAAAGTGAAAAACATACAGAGTGAAAAATATAGAGCAAAACCCAACAACTACTGGCAGCTTCACCTCATTTTTATTCTTTTTTCCACCAAACGACCTAATCCTACCATCATTGAAATTGGCGTGACCAATA
The DNA here is from genome assembly GCF_047325235.1 of Durio zibethinus. Classification (NCBI taxonomy): domain Eukaryota; kingdom Viridiplantae; phylum Streptophyta; class Magnoliopsida; order Malvales; family Malvaceae; genus Durio; species Durio zibethinus. Next base: position 14,181,907 of record NC_143187.1, read on the forward strand.
GCCCAAACACTCACTATCAAAAATCAATCACCCACGAAATACCCAAAACTCGGAATACCCAAAACTCAATAGACAACCCACCATCAACCTAAAATCAGTCATAAGAAGCAGCAAAAAAGGCAATGGTGGTTATGAGTTATGTTGACAGAGCGATGGTGATCAAACAATAGGGTTTCAAGGTTTCAGGTGTAGTATTCTGTTGTGACTTACGTCCATAGAATGGTGGTAATCAAAGAGTAAGGTTTTAGGTACAAGATTCTGTTGTGACTCACATTGGCAGAACGACGACGATCAAATAATAAAGTTTTAAGTGCAGTACTTTTGACTAGAATTTTGAGGATGAAGAAAAGGAAAAAGCATAAAACAAAAAAAAGGGTGGTGGCGGCAACTTATGGCATCAACAGTGTCAATGATGCATCAAAATCTAAAAAAAATGCATCAATCTTTTTAAGCATTTTGGATTACCAGAGAAAGAGCCATTGAGCCTAATTCACTCTTGTAGCCAAGCCTTTTTTAGCCAAACCGAGCTAGGACTTGTTTGGTATTTTCTTATGTTATTTTGTTTATTTACTTAATTATTTTTTTAGTAAATATTTGTTCTAAAAAATAATAATAAAAATAAAAATAATTTCAAATTTTCAAAAAAAGTTAAAGAATCAATTTTTATTAAAAATAAAAATTTTAAAAAAAATTTTGAGAAAAAGCTGAAGTATCAATTTTCCTTAAAAAAACTTCAATAGTAAAAAAGAGGTTTTAAGAAAAAGTTGAAATAATCAATTTTTCTTAGAAAATACATTTTTTTAAAATATATTTCACAAAAAACGTTTTTAAGGAAAAATTGAAAGTATCAATTTTTCTTGAAAATAAAAATTTCAAAAAAATATTTTTTTGGAAAAAATTGAAAATTTCAATTTTCTTTGAGGGAAAATTGAAAGTATCAATTTTTTTTAAAAATAAAAATTTAAAAAAATATTTTTAAGAAAAAATTAAAAGTATCAATTTTCATTGAATAAAGGCATTAATCATTTTTTTAATAAATAAAATAAGAAAAAAATATCAAGAAAAAGTTGAGGTATTAATTTTTTTTTGTTTTTTCTTGGAATTTTTTTTAATGTTAAATAATCTGATTAACGAAGCGCCTACAAGATAAAAGTAGTTTTCTTGTATACTCTTGGGGTGAAAAAATTTTTTTAATTTTTTTTCAAAAGTATTGAAGTCAATTTAGAATAATTTTCAATAATTAATTACTTGATAAGATTTTTAAGGCTTAATGGATAACACGAAATCAAGCTAGTACCATCTTTTAATGGGCGTTGTGAGCGTGCTATAATCTTCCTCATACGTAATCATACTCCTTGACCTAGTTCTGGTTTCATAGACATTGAATCTACCTTTTTAAAAGTACTTGAGTCGAACTTAGGATTTTTCTTTAAAACAGATGGATTCAGTTAGGTGGTCAATCGCACATAAACAAAAAAGATTGGTAGTGACTACCTAAATCAATGTCTAGTGATATGTCCATGGATTTAGACATTATGACATTGATTTAGATAGTATATAATTTTGGTCAAAATGTGCCATAGGTTCTTGTATTCTTCAATTTTTAAAAATTTAGTCCCTCTAATATTATTTAAAAGAATTTAGTCCTTATAGTATTATTTTTGAAAGATTTCAGTTCAATCGTTAATAATGCATAGGCACTAAACTCCTTAAAGAATAACATTATAGGGACTAAATTTCTTAAAAATAATGTTATAAGGATTAAATCCCCTTAAATAATACTATAGAGACTAAATTACTAAAAATCGAAAAGTACATGGACCTATGATACATTTTAACCTATAATTTTTTTATGATTCCTTATATTTAGGGATTTAATTTTTAAAAATTATTTGAATTTTGTATTTCATATTCATGGATAAAGTGAGGTATAAGATATGTTTTTCATATTTAAATTAGGATAAAAATTATATGTCTTTCAGATAAATGTAAATTTTGAAATGTTAAAATTTTAAAATTTTGAATAGTTAATTGAATAAAGTTATTTAGATGTATCAATAATATATGTTATCCACCTAAGCATCTACGTAAGCAAATTTTATCATATTTTTATGTATATTGTAATATAATATTATATATGATTAATTAATTAAACTGCTACTAAATACTATTTTAGCCAATCCATGGAATTATACTTTATATTTTAAAAATACTCATAATAAAGTGCTGCTGCTTGGCATTGGCGGATATCTTTTTTTCTCTTTAAATCATACTACAGTTATTTGCGCAACTTTATATTTGCCATACCCATGTTTTAAATCATATCCATTGCTTTAGGTCTAAAGGCAGAAGAAATCCCTTATTGAAGTACGTAGCAAGTGTTGAGATGAGGTTAAGATTAAGAAAAAAATCAAAAAATTAAAAATTAATTTAAAATTGTAATATTTTATTCATATTGATTTTTTTATTTAATTCAAATTAAATTTGAATATTCAATATATATATTAAATTTAAATCAAATTTCAAATTGAGAAGTAAAAATATAAAAAAATTCGAACAAAATCAAATTGTATATTTTTATTAACTTTTATATATATTTTAAATTTTTATAAAATAAAAATAATCATTTTATACCTAAATCTACTTAAATATATTAAAAATTATATAAAAATAATATATATAAAAAAAATTAAATTTAAAAAATTATTAAACCAAATTAACGAAATTCAATTTGATTCGGTTTAGATCATATGAAAGTTTGGTTCAAATTATAATCGAATTTTAAAAATTTATAATTTTATATAAGATAAATTACATAAATAATCACTTAACTATATGAGTCTTTTTAAAATGATCACTAAACTATTAAAATTTTCAATATAGTTACTAACGTTTGAATAAGTGTTTTTTTTGTCACTCAATCATTAATTTTTAACAGAATGCTAACTCGACATGTTACATCAGCTATTAAATACTACATTAGCTGATTGTGTATAAAAGTCATCTTTTAAAATTTTTTTGCACTTTTTGCTTTTTCTCTTCTTTTTTCCCCATTTTTCTTCCTTTTCTTTATTTTCTCTCTAAAATACAGCCATAATTTGAGAAAAATTTAAGAAACCCAGTTTTTTATCTACATTCATTTTGTCGACCATCGTTTGTCAACACTAGAAATGCTCCAAAAGACCTTTTTTGATTATTTTTTTCCTTTTTTTTTCACTCCTTTAATTAGTTTTTTTTTTTTAATTCCTTGAAAAGCCTTTATTTAGGATTTAGTCTTGCGATTTCAAGCCTAAAATGTACACCTTCGTCACTCTAAACTAAACAACCTCTTAATTTGTTTCACTTTAACCTTTGACCTTCTTTTCTCCTAATTTTCAAATCCTAAAATTCTCTAAAACAAGCCAAATCTAAAACCCTCTCTTTCTCTTTTGGTTTTTTTGTACTTTGATTTGCTTCCTCTTTTGGAGTATGAAGCTGATTTTTTTTTACTTTTTTTTGTTCTAATTATGGTTTTTTAAGGTAAAATATAAGATTTTTTTTTTATGATGATAAAAGGTGGTTTGGGTGGGGATAACGGTGGTTGTTTTAAGGTTTTTGTTACTTGGGTTTTTATAAGGTTTTGGTTATTTAGGTTTGGTTTTAAGATTTAAAAAACAATGGATAAAACTTGGAAAGATTGAAATTTTTTACTACATGGCTATCTAGGTTTTTGCTTTGTTTTCCTATGGATTGTTTTAATTATTTATTTTATCAATGATGAAGAATAAGAGAATGGATAGTTCCAATGGTGAAGATAATGACCGATCGATTTTCAGTTGGTATGCGAATTTTAGCTATTGATGATGCCTTTATTTGCCTAAATCTTTAGTTTACCTATTAAAAGTAAAAGGAAATAGATGATTAAAAAAGTAAGGACAATGAATGAAAAAGAAAGGAAATAAAAATTTTATTATGGAAAGAATAAAAATAAAAATAATTTATTTTATATTTTGTTTTAATTTTTATTGTTAATGACATGTCAACTTTAATTATGTTGTATTTTTAATAACATGGACATATCATGTGATAATCGACATCATATGTGACGTGTGTAGTTAAAATTCTACTAGAGATTAACATCTTACTGACAAAATAAAATATTTTTTCAACCGTTAGTGATTAAAATAAAACATTAAATATTTTGATGATCATTTTAACGATCATTATAGTTAAGTGATTATTTGTGTAATATAGAAAAATCAAACTGAATCTGACCAGTTAAGCAAAGGGAGTCCATGAAATAATCAGAAAATACATATATTTAAAATTGTTAAATAGCAGCACATTCATTTTCTACTCTTATCCATCAACATGAAAACTCTATCCTCATCACCACCAACCCCTGAGATGTTCAGAATAATTCTTCCCCCTAAAAACAAACAAATTGCATATCGTAATTAATAGCAACCATTGCTAAAAGAAATCAAACTCCAGATAATTGACTGAACCTTTCGGATCATTAGCACTTCCATTGGCAGCAGCCTTTTCACTTGTTGATGCCGGTGGAACTGGTATTCGTTCAAGCTCAACCGGCTTTGGAATCTCAGGAGGGGTAGCACAACGAATCAATGCCCAATTCACACCTTCAAAGAATGGATGTTGCTTAATCTCAGTCGCTCCTCGTTTATAAGCCAATCTATGTTGTGGTTCCTTTACAAGCAGGCCCCTTATGAGATCCCTTGCTGCAAAACTTACAACAGGTGATTCTGGAAATCGAAGAGGCTGTCCTACAACATTGAACAACGTTGCCCGGTTCCCAGATCCCTTAAAAGGAGTTTTACCAAACAAGAGTTCATAAAGGAAGATTCCAAAAGTCCACCAATCGACAGCACTTCCATGACCCTCACCCTTAATGATCTCCGGTGCCAAGTACTCATGGGTCCCAACAAATGACATTGATCGGGCATCAGTTGGCTCTGCTATTAGCTCAGGTAATGGGCTAACTTGGTTTCCAATTTCATTTTTTTGCTTGTGGTCTTTTTTGGACTTGCTAGAAAAGAGACGGGGAGAAAAGCAAGTTGTTGGACCAATGCAAGATGGTTGAATGAAGGAAGGTTCAATACAAGCAGGCTGGACACAGAAAACAGTCTTCCTTAATGGCTCTGATTCAAGAGAGATAGTCTTCACAAGAGTTGGGCTGACAGCACAACGAAGGGAAAGATCAAAGTCAGAGAGCATTATATGACCATCTTCCCTAACAAGAACATTTTCTGGCTTAAGGTCACGATAGATGACCCCAAGCATGTGAAGATACTCCAATGCTAGCAAGACCTCTGCTACATAAAATCTGCAAATTAGAATAAAAATTAGAATAAAAATCATAATTGCTAGAGAGGTCATAGAAATATGCACAATCATAATTACTATAGATGTCATAAAATGGTTACTTAATTGGAGTTAGATAAAACCATAGTAGAAGTTAAGGACTTCTTAACTACACAACTGTTTCAGAGATGAATAGTAAATCAAAGTGACTTGCCACGCCATATGGCATTAAGATGATGCTTTGACTTCTATCATGTTGTGAAGCCTAGACATAGGCAGGTTGGTCATGTTGTCCATTATCGTAACTTAAGGCAGAGGATCGAATAAAAAGAAAATGCTCCGGTAAGTGTATAAGACAAGGGCCACAGCATGCAAGAGCCCTGTCTTAAGTAAACATGATTCAATGTTCTCATATGATTAATTTACACTAATCTATGTTAAAAGAAATAGAATTCAGGCACTTAAAGGTATGGGTTTTATCTTTATTTTAAAGCATCAAGAATATCACTTCAAGAAGATGTCAACTTAACATATTGCAATTATTTCATACATACAAACCTTACCCCTCTCGTTCACATTAAGTCTGCAATTTCCCATTTCTGGAACTCAGTCTTGCATGGCCCAAAACTTTCAAACAAAATATTGCGCCATAATACCTTTCAAACAATTAGCTCCCTTTTGCACCATAGTAGATGGTAATACCCCATAACAAAAAGAAAGGTCTTGAATATGCAGAAAGAATCTTGAATATGCAGAAAGAAACCTGGACGAAGATAGGCATATGTCTCCAAAACATCACATTCCACAGCATTTTCTCAATTTTATCTAGGTAGACTCTAAGGTAGCGTTTTGTATGGGGTGATCACTCCAAAAACCATAGTGATTTACACATGGTGATTAGATTGCCGTGTTTAATAAACACCTGGTGATCGTACGTGATAGTGATCTTGAATCACCGAAAGTGATCAGATCACTATCTTGAAAGGTGATTTAATTACCATCCAAAAGAATGGGAAACTTCTATCACTAAGATGAAGTGATACATAAAAATAGTAATAGTCAATATTACACATTTAATAAATCAATTAAAAATTTGATTCCTCTTAAAATTGTAATTATTTTATATTATAAGTTTTTATATTTTCAAACTAATATTCATTATAACAAGTTCAAAAATAATTTGTTTTTTTTTTTTACTTTTTCTAATATTTTGTATATAATATAATGTCTTTGTTTTTTTATTATGATTTTAATAGATTAATTTTATTTTCTAATTCAAAATTTTTTTTACATAATTTATATTTAATAAATAAACATTCTTAATAATTTAATTATATTGATTATTAAAAAAATATACTATGTTTTATGAATTATTACCTTTAAATAACATTTAAATCATTAACTTGTGTAATTATTATAATAAGGATGGTTATTTTTGTACTTTTAAATAAAATAATATTTGATTTTTAGCAATATCAAACACAATGATCTTTTATTTGTATTGTAAGAAAACACTTATTTACAGCTGATTGTAATATTGTAATCTATATATTTATATTTATATCTTTAGAATTAAGTATTTGTATCCTTAGAATTAAGGACAAAAAATTAAAATAGACAATCTCTCAATTATAGGATTAGGTTTTTAGGAAGATTTAGTTTCCTAGTTTAACCCCTAATTAGTTGTATATAAACCTAAAGTTCTTGTATAATTCTTAATAAGTAGTTTTTCAATATACATTCAGTTTTCACATTGATTTATTTCTTAGTTTTTTCACATGGTATCAGAGCTTTAGGCTTTTCTTGGAAAGCAAAATTTTTTAGCCTTCATTGCTGACTTCTATTTTAGGCCTTCATTGCCGAATGCTTTATTGCCAAACCCTTTCAAAGAAAGATATCACTACCACCCAATTTGAGGAAATGTCAACTGAAAAAATCACTGGAATATTACAGATATCACAGAAACAATGAGAGTTCAACAAGGAAGAGATTGAAAAGCTAAGAAACTTATTGAAAATCCTTGAAAAGCCTATTGTGGTATGTTCTTTGGATAAGGTCTCTAGTTCAGATAAAGCTTTTGGTTCTCATTGATTAAATATCTCGGTTAAACCTATTACGAGTTCTTGGGTCATTAACTCAAGAGCCACAGATCATATGACACATTCCTTGCAGAAATTTAGTACATATACCCTGTGTCTTAGTAATAAAAAAATTATTGTTGCAGATGGTTCAGTTACTACAGTGACAGGATTAGGAGATGTTCAAGTTAATCCTTCGTTTGTTCTCAAAAATATTCTTCATGTTCCTAGATTGTCTACTAATCTGATATTTATACAAAAACTTACTAGAGATATGAATTGCAAAGTGACTTTTTATCCCTCTTATTGTGAATTTCAGGACCAGAGTTCGAGGAAGATGATTGGACTTGCCAAGGAGAAGGATGGACTATACTATCTTGAGACATCAAATAACACAAGTAATATCAAGAATAGTTTACCTTTGTCATTTCTTTCTGAAAAATCTTTCAATAAAGACAAAATCTGACTTTATCATTTTCGTCTTAGACATCCTTCTTTTGAAACTTTGAGAAACATATTTCCTTCTTTGTTCAAAGGATTAAATGTCGAAGATTTTCATTGTGATGTTTGCGAACTTGCAAAGCATAGACGTGTGTCTTTTCCAATTAGTAACAAAAGAAGTTCTACTCCATTTTACTTGATTCATAGTGACATTTGGGATCCCTCTATAATTTTTAATATTTCTAGTGCAAGATGATTTGTTTCATTCATAGATGATTATACCAGGGCCTCTTGGGTTTTTTTATTTAAATCCAAATCAGATGTGAATAGTATATTTTTAAGCTTTCAAAACATGATCCAAAATCAATTTGGAATGAGAATCAAGAGATTTAGGTATGATAATGCAAGAGACTACTTCAACCAGAGTCTATCCACCTATTTCCAAAAAGAGAAGATTATCCATGAGTTATCTTGTGTTAATACTCCATAGCAGAATGGAGTGACAGAGAGAAAAAACAGCCATTTACTAGACACAACCCGACCCTTTCTTTTTCAAGCAAATGTACCTAAATCTTACTGGGGGAAAGCTGTTCTTATTGCCACGCACATTATAAATAGGTTACCTTCAAAGGTTTTGGGATTTAAAACTCTTATGAAACTACTCTCATAATTTTATCCCAACCTCAATACCACAAACAATCTCACACCTAAAATATTTGGTTGTACATCATTTGTTTATGTTCACAGTCATAACAGGAAAAAGTTGGATCCAAGAGCGATTAAGTGTATTTTTGTGGGGTATTCCTCAACTCAAAAAGGATATAATTACTATCATTCTCCTATCAAAAAATTCTATGTGTCTGCAGATGTCACTTTTAAAGAAAGTAAACCATTTTTTATTCAACCTTATCTTCAGAGAGAGACATCATTCGTGGAAAATAAGGATAAAGACTTCTTTTTGCTTGATTTGTCCCCTTCTTTAACATTTACACCCATTAATTATTCTGAGTCGAAACCTGTTTCTGCTGAACCCAAGTCAAACACTGAATTTGAGTCTGAACCCATTCCAAATACAGAAGATGTGACAAAGGATAATATTGTTCTTGATTCTATAAAGGAATTACAGGTGCACTCAAGAAGGAAAGTTCCAGATCCTGAACCAGTGCCAGTCCAAGAACCTGATCCTAACTCTAGAAATGAGGTAACTACAATTTTTTACTCTGTTTCTCAAAATGAGCATGAATCTCCTAAAACTATAACTAGTGATTATGATCTGTCTATTGCCATTAGGAAAGGAACCAAAAAATGTACTAAGCATCCACTATACCCAATCTCTAATTTTGTGTCATTTGAAAAATTCTCACCATCCCACAAAAATTTTCTTGTGAACCTAAACACTATTTCTGTTCTAACTACATTATCCGAGGCATTATCTAGTGAGAAATGGAGGCAAGCCATGAAAATAGAAATGAAGGCCTTAGAGAAAAATTAGACATGGGAACTGGTAGAATTGCCTAAAGAAAAAAATCCAGTGGGGTGTAAATGGGTTTTCACTGTAAAATACAAGGCAGATGGTACTGTTGAAAGGTATAAAGCCAGGTTAGCGGCTAAGGGCGACACTCAAACCTATGGAATGGATTATTAGAAAACCTTTGCTCCAGTTGCCAAGATGAATACAGTTAGGATTTTGTTATCATTGGCTGCAAATTGCAATTGGCAGCTTTAACAATTTGATGTAAAGAATACTATTCTACATGGTGATTTGGAAGAAGAAATATATATGAAGGTTCCACCAGGATTTGGAGGTCATCTAGAAGCAAACAAAGTATGCAGGCTGAAAAAAGCTTTATATGGCCTTAAACAATCTCCTAGGGTTTGGTTCGAAAGATTTACTAAAGTGATGCTAGCAATGAGATATAAACAAAGTCAAGGAGATCACACATTGTTTATCAAGCACTCTGATTCAGGAAGAGTCACAGTTCTATTAGTATATGTTGATGATATAATTGCAACTGGAGATAATGAAGAAGAGAAAAAAATCTCTAAAACAGTGTTTGGCTAGAGAATTTGAGATAAAAGAGCTAGGGAGATTGAAGTACTTCCTAAGAATTGAAATAGCTCACTCTCGACATGGTATCTTCATCTCACAACAGAAATATGTGATGGATCTTCTGAAGGAAACTGAAAAGCTCACATGTAAACCTGTAAATACCCCTATAGATCCTAATCATAAAATTGGAGAAGCTAATGAAGATGTTGCTGTAAATAGAGAGATGTACCAAAGATTAACGGGAAGACTCATTTATCTCTCACATACTAGACCTGATATAGCATATGCTGTGAGTATGGTAAGTCAATTTATGCACAGTTCTAAAGAAGTGCACCTACAGGCTATCTACCGTATATTGCATTATTTGAAGGCTAATCTTGGGAGAGGTATCTTATTCAAAAGAAATTCGAGACTAGTTCTAGAAGCATATATAGATGCTGATTAAGCAAGTTCAGTAACTGATAGAAGATCCACCTCAGGCTACTGCACTTTCTTATGTGGTAATCTAGTGACTTGGAGGAGTAAAAAACATAATGTAATGGCAAGATCAAGTGCTAAAGCAGAGTTCAGAGCAATGGTTCAAGGAATTTGTGAACTACTATGGTTAAAGATTATCCTAGAAGACTTGAAGATCAAGTGGGATGGACCAATGAGACTCTACTATGATAATAAGTCTGCAATAAGCATTGCACATAATCCTGTGCAACATGACAAAACAAAACACATTGAAGTAGACCGGCATTTCATAAAGGAGAAACTAGACAGTGGGTTGATTTGTACACCTTATGTATCAACCAAAGGTCAACTTGCAGATGTGTTGACTAAAGGTCTCAACAGTGCAACATTTCAAGAAATTATTTTCAAGCTGGGAATGGAAACACCTATTCACCAGCTTGAGGGGGAGTGTGGGAAAACACTTATTTATAGCTGGTTGCAATTTTGTAATCTGTATATTTATATTTGTATCTCTAGAATTAAGTATTTGTATCCCTATAATTAAGGACAAAAAATTATGATAGACAATCTCTCAATTATAGGATTAGTTTTTTAGGAAGATTTAGTTTCCTAGTTTAACCCCTAGTTAGTTGTTTATAAACCTAAGGTTCTTATATAATTCTTAATGAGCAGTTTTTCAATATACATTCAGTTTCCACACTGATTTATTTCTTAGTTTTTCCACATGTTGAATTAATGATTATTAACCAAACAAAATGATTTCAAATCAAGAGTGATAAGATCATCTTGGTAATAAGATCACCTCAGTGTACATTACCATGGTGATCTTAAAAATGATACCAAGCATTACCTAGAAGACTTAAGAATTATAAAAGACAAGCACCCTAAAGCAGTTCAAACTTAGGATTGAAAGCAAGCTCATTATAGGTAATTGCAAAGGAAGAGAACAAGAAAAGGAATGCATTTCACAGTTTACTTATCATACTTTACTGCCTGCTCTGGAAAATGTTTCCCTGGCTGCCTCTGCCTAAGGGTGTGCAAATCTCCTCCAGGGCAGAACTCCATTACCAAACAGGAGAACTTCTCCGTCTCAAAGTGTGTGTAAAGCGTAGGAAGGAATGGATGGTCAAGAGATTGCAGGATCTCTCTTTCTGTTTGAGCTCGAAGCAGCTTTTTACGACTTGCTAAAGACGCTTTGTCCATAACCTTCATTGCAAAATAACACTTAGTTCCACTCAACTCTGACAGATAGACACTCCCAATGTCCCCACAACCCAACCTCTTTAGCAGTCTAAAGTGGCTTAAACCTAGAATCGCATCTCTAGCCCTGACAGCCTGGATAGCTTCCCATCTCAAGTCATTCACTTTGTGAGGCTTACTGATACTGCTATTAAAGCTGCTGCATGTGCTTTCATCACTCACATCACTGCTTGTGCTGCCTCTGCACATGCTGCTCTTGCCACTCTCAACATAATCAAGACGGTCACTAATCTTGGCACTTCCACTAGTCTTTGCAAGACTACTGGTCCCATCACTAACTTTGGCAGATACTGAGCTGTTTTTAACACTTCCATATTCTGATGTTTTCTTTTCTTGATCAACAGAAACTACAGGTGAATCTCTAGTCTCATTAATGGAGGAATCTACTTCAGTTGATGCTTGCTCAACACATGCTGAAAATGAGCTTGATTCAAACTTATTAGTTAAAGATTCAACAGAACCATTTTGATCTAAAATTGGTAACCTTTTACTTTTAGAAACCTCCGCCACAACTTGCTTAGGCACAGTTTCTACCAATTTGAGTAAGCATTCAGGAGTAACCAGCTCAGATTTGTTTGTCTTGGAAACCTTTGAGAGCAAAGGCTTTGGCTCATCAGCTTCTGCTTTTTGGACAATACCTGTCTTCCATTGCTGTTTAGGAGAAATTTTGGCACCAGATTTTGAGGCCATTAGAGTAGAGGAAGAATTTCGAATATGCATTGAATCTCACATATCCATTGTTCAGCAATTACTACAAAAAGCACCATCTCTCCATTTTAAGTTCAACATAGCTTCCCCTCTAACTCCACCAAGCGCAACAGTTAATCTATTAAAGCCAAAAAAAAAAAAAACATCAAAAGAATACCCATCAACAGTGAAAGTATAACTAGCTGATCTGCAATGGGAGAATAATAGTAGAAGCATTTTTTAAGTATAAATACTAGTCATGAAAGACACAACAGAAATGATCTAAGCCAAGCTGGAGCAATATCACTAGCAGGTATCAATTCACATAAGCCAAACAGTAGGTGTAGTGTCAAATCAAAAGGCAGCAGCGCCCATTACATGCGCAGGATATAAGTAAGCAGCTCAAACAAAGAGAGAAAAATAGGCAGTACAACACTTACATTTTTTGCGTCAAATGGAGAAATCACAATGAGCAAATAGGGGTTAAGCCCTATGCCCAATAAATAAAAAGAATCAATTAGAAAGCAATGCAAAGCTCGATTGGATGATACTTAGTACAAAAGAATGAGCATCAAGTAAAAGATTGAGATGAGATAGTTAATGCCACTCAATATGCAACCTTTATTCATAAAAAATGATAAAAAAAAAAAAAGACCATATAAAACCAAAACGATTGGAAAATGAAAAGAAAAAAAAAACGGACAAAAAAAGTCGGTATAAAGAACTGAATTAAAGGATCTCTAAAAGGTGTTTTTCGGGGGGTTCTCCTTAAAAGAAAGAGTGAGCTGAGTGAGAAATGGGGTGGGATGAAATGATGAAAAGGCGGCGCGTGGAAGATGATGAATAGTGAAAATTTCAAGTTAAACCAGATCTCCATCACAAAAACAAAGTAGAACCAAGACAGATCCAAAGCAAGAAGAGAAACCCAATAGCTAAAATCTGAAAAGCCAGAGAGAGAGAACATAATAGTATTAGGGAAAGAGAAGCAACAAAGCCATCAAAGCTAAAAGAGAGGAGAGAGAGTACCAGAGAAATCGAAGTATGAGAAGATGAAGGAATTGTGAAGGGAAAGGAGGCCGAGGAATTTGCTTAAAGGAGAAAGAAGGGTAGCAGTAGAAAGAGAGCTCAGCCAGCCTCCTACAGCAACTGCCTCACCGACCAGACGACCCAGCTGGCTATAATTTGATCTTCGGCCTCTGAGAGAAGAAAAAAAAAAAAAAAAAAAAAAGAAGCCTGAGAAATACAGAGAGAAAGAGGAATAAAATATTGAAAACCAAAATCCAAAATCCATTTCTAACTAATAAATTACCAACTATCAAGTCTATTAATTAAAAAAGTGGGGATTTACAAAAAGATATATAACGGGAATATATAAAAGGGTTAAACAAAAATTTATAAGTAAATTTTACATAGGTTTTTAAATTTTAAATATAATTCAACTCAGGGTTATTAGTTTAAAAAATAGATATTTTATTTCAAATTTTATAATTAATAGGATAATGAGATCTTTTTGTCAATTATCTTTTAATTATTACGTTAAAAAAATTATTAAAACACTATTTTACTCTTTAAAAAATTAATATCCCAAAATATTCACATAAAATAATAATTTATATAAATATTTTTTTTATTTTTTTATTTTTTCTTAAAAAATATAAAATTTATATTTAGGTATAATATATAAAAAAATTCATAATTATAAATAAGTTAATATATAAATATTTATAATAAAATGAATATATTGAGCATGTAATAATTTTTCGACATTGAACAAATTTCAATGAAAATAAACTTGTAACATATAATAAGAAAAAAATATTTGGTTGAAAAAAAAAAAAGATTTGGTTAAAATTTTTATATGCTTAATATATTCATTTTGTTATACAGATATTTACATATTAACATATTTATAATTGTAAGTTTTTTTTTTATATGTTACATTTAAAAAATCTTTTTATATTTAATATTTTTATTTATCTTGAAACAAAATAAAAATATTTTATTATTATTACTATTATAAAAGATTACATTATATGAATATCTAAGGATATTAATTTTTCAACATAAAATGGTAGTTTAGTAAGACTTTTAACGAAATAATTAATAGATAATTGATAAAAGAATCTCATTGTCCTATTAATTGAAAATTTTGGGGTGAAGTGTCAATTTTTCAAACTAATGGATTTGAATTAAATTATATTTAAAACTTAAAGACCTAAATAGAATTTACCCTGAAAATATCTTTAAATAATATATTTTTTGTCAGTTTAATATTTTACTAAATAAAACTATCAAATTAGTACATGAATTTTTATTTTGTTATCATGCTGGTATATGAGATTAACGTCGTTACTTAAGTTTGCTGACTAATACAAACATCCAATACGATATTGAAACATGTCAAAATAGTCTAATCAGTGTCATATAATCATTACCATGTTAGCATAAAAAGAAAAACTCAAAAAAATTTTAACACCGATACTTAAGTTTGCTGATGTGATACAAGCATCCAATGTGATGTTGATATGTGTCAAAATAATCTAGTTAATGTCATATCATCACTACCACGTTAGCATAAAAAAAAAAACTTAAAAAAATTTTAAACAATTCCAAAAGATTTAAAAAATTCTTAAAAATTTGTAATAAATTCTAAAAATACTCAAAAACTACTTAAAAATTCTATAAAATTTTTAAAAATTCAAAAAAAATAAAAAATACTAAAAAAATACTTGTTTTTTTCAAATTCCAAAAATATTTAAATTTTTTTAAAAATTCTAAAAATTTTAAAAAGTTTTTAAAATTTTAAAAATTATTATAAAATTTTAAAATTTTATAGAGTTTATAAAAATTTTAAAATTTCATAAAAATTCAAAACAATTCTAAAAAATTCTAAAACATTTTTAAATTTTATAAAAAATTTAAAAATATGAACTATGTTTATAAATTAAAAATTATGATATTTTAAAAATTAAAAAAACTATTAAAAATTTAACCCAAAATCTAAAAATAAAAATTTTAACAAAATTAAATTTCCTTAAAGTTTAAAAAATAAAAATAAAAACTTAAAATGAAGAAAATCTAAAATTTTTGGAAAAATTTTGAAAATATAAAAATATGTAAAATTTTTGAAAAAATCTAATCTTTTTTTCAAAATTTTTAAAATTTTTAAAATTTTTCAAAAATTAAGTAACTTTAAAACCTGAAATATTACAAAAATTTATCAAATTTCTAAAAAAATAAAAAAACTTACAATTTTAATAAAAATTAGAAAATTTCAAGAAAATTTAAAAAATTTAAAAAATATATAAAAAATTAAAATTGTAAGATTCAAAAAATATAAAAAAATTTTAGAATTTTTAAAAATTTTTTACAAACTTTTGTATTTTTTGAAAAAAATTTTATTTTTTTTATTTTAACTATTTTTAAGTTTTTGTGATTTTTTAATTTAAAAAAATTATTTTTATTAAAATATTCATTTTTTTAATTAGCAATTTTTTAAAAAAAAATTAGGTTTCCTTAATTTTTTTTAGAAAATTTAAAATTTTTTGTAATTTTTTAATATTTTTTAGATTTTTTTAATTTCAATTTTTTTGAATTTTCTAAAATTTTTATAAATTATTTTAGAGTTTTTAGAATTTTTTAGAATGCTTTTAGTTTTATAATTTTTAAAAAATTTTAAAAATTTTTTAGATTTTTTTTGAAATTTTTTTTTAAGAATGACATAGTACTAATGTTGTAGTGTTGACTAATTTTTTTTTACAAATGTTAACATTTTATAGGAAGTTCATGCCACATCAATAAAGTTGACTAACGGTGTTAGTAAAAGGTACCAAAGTAATAACGGCATGAAAGTTCATGTTTCAAAATGATAGTTTTATTTTTTTAGATATTAAATTAACAAAAAGTATGTAGTTCATAGGCCATTTTTATGTTTAATCCTTTTAAAAAAAAAGTTTAATGAAAAAATGAAATTGCTAAAGGGGAAATAATAACACTTGAAATTAATATTAAAAAAATTAAAATTATACTTATAACTCTTACTAAACCTATAAGAAAGAGTAAAGCTCAATTTTCTTCCTTTTCTGTCGAGCTTCATTCTTTTGTTTCTTCCTTTTTTGTTGAAGATATTTACCTTACATTATCTTTCTTTCTTTTCTTCTCCCTTACTTCTTGTTCCTTGAAATCCTATTGTGAAAAAAATTTCTCCATTTTCTCTCTATTATATATAAAAACCTCACTCATATGTTATTGAGATAAAATTCTTTTTCTCTTCACTTGGAGTGTCGTCTCTTTTCTATCGAATTGATTAAGCTTTTTAAAGTAAGTATATATTTTTTGACTTTTTTATCACTCCAGTTTAAGTTTCATATTGTTTAGGTTTTTATTTAAATTTGTTGTTATTTAGGATTTTTTAAATTTGTTACAATTTAAGGTTTATTGGGTTTAATTTGTTGTTATTTAGGTTTGTTTTAATTTGTTGTTATTATTCTTGTTTTTTTTTTTAATTTTAAGGTTGTTGTTAGAATAAAATTTTATGTAGGATTTAGTTGATATTTTATAGGGTGTAGAAACTAATTTGGGATATGTATTATAGTACTTATAAGATATGTATATAGTACTTTTAGGATATATACATTGTACTTATAGAATATGTACATATATATCTCATTATAAAGTCAAAATCTTAATTGATCTAGTTTTATATTTATGATTATATAAATGTTTAATTAAGAGTTTTGTAGATGAAAATTTTATTTAGGATAAAAATTTTAAATGTAAATTGAAACTTTTTAAGTTTGTAATTGATAAATAAAAACTTATGTAATATAAAGTAGGTAAGTATTGATACTTTATAAGGTTATATGAACTTATATTGGATGTGTAAATAAAGCTTATGTTATTTGTACATAATACTCATTTGATATGTACATCTTGCTTTTGAAATATGTACATAGTAGTTATAGTATATGTACATCTAGATATATAGTGCTCATTTGATATGTTCAAAGTGCTTTTGGGATATTTATATATTAGTTATAATATATGTATATCTAGATATATGTATATCTTATTATAATGTAAATACCATAATTGATCAAGTGCTGTGCATTTATTAGTTGAAACATTTTCATTAACTTAGGTTATCAACAAGGGTTTAAGGTTTAGTAAATTCTTTAATATCAAACTTATCATATAGTGCTTATATGATATATACATAGTGCTCATTTTATATGTATATAATACTTTTTATATATGTACACAGTAGTTATAAGATATGTATATTTAGATATAAGTACATATACATCTCTTCATAATGTTTATACCATAATTGATCAAGGGTTTTGTTTTTATTAGTTGAAACTTGTCATTGATTTAGGTTATCATATAAGGGTTTAAGGTTTGATTTTTTCATATCAAACTTGTTCTTAACTAAATTGATGAGTAATTTTTGTTGTGACTTTGACATCAACCTTATTTTTTGTTTATGATAATGCTTATCAAACAATAATATAAATAATAAAGCTTAGCTTATATTGTTTTGTGACATATACACACTTGTATGTTGGCATAGAAATGATGTGAGGAAGTCATTCGAGTAGGTGTTTTGGAAGCAAAAAGAAAAGCTTTTAGGTAAAATTTGTTAGTGTTAAGTAAATTTGTTATCATGTGGATTATTTATGTTTATCTTTTCTTAGCATTTTGTATATGTACATAATAAAATTACAGTGCAGGGTAGAATTAAGAAAAAAGTATAGCCCTGGCATATTTGTAAAATTTATAAATTACATTGTTATTAAAAACTTGACAAAAAAAATTTTGTGACAGAAATAAGTTTTAGTGGTTTGACAAACTTAAGATGCATAACTCTTCTCCATTATTTATATTCATGGCATATTAATAAATTTGATGCGATGAAGTTTATTTTAAAGTAGTAGGAAAAAATATTGTCAATAAAAAATTTAGATGTTGGTTTAAATATTAGATGTAACATATATTATTTTAGAGGTGAAGTTAAATAATGGTAATGATTGTGAGAAAGTTAATAGTTGAAATGAAATT
This sequence comes from Durio zibethinus, assembly GCF_047325235.1. Lineage (NCBI taxonomy): Eukaryota > Viridiplantae > Streptophyta > Magnoliopsida > Malvales > Malvaceae > Durio > Durio zibethinus. Next base: position 14,200,243 of record NC_143187.1, read on the forward strand.
TTTTGAATGTCACATCATTTAAGGATATTGAGAGTATGTCTAATAATATTGAAGACTTGATGATTGAAAAAAACTTTGTCATATTTGTAGTGGGAACTATTCTTGCTCGCGCAAGTAGACCAAAAGTGAATATTAAGCTTATGTCATCAGTCTACGATACAAAACATATTGCTTCATACAATTGAGATCTTTTTGCACTTAAACAATTAACAAAAGGAATAAAAAATTATAATGGATGACAAGATTCAACATATATTATCAATTCATTGCTCTTCTTTCAAGTATATAGAATATAGCTTTTTACCTATTATAATTAAACATATTTTGACTTATGTATGGGTTAATCTTTGCTTAACATTATTAATTTTATGCGACGATTCTTTCTATGTTAGATGTTTTATTTTGATTGAGTAATGCCTAATGAATGTAGTGTTCCATGTTCACTACCTTCACTACCCTGAATTAAGGGATGCAATAATGTGGCCATCACAAACCGACTAGAATTTGAGAAAAATTTTAAGAAATACAAATTAATAGAGATAAATTATCTTTTTTTTAATAGTTTCTTAGGTATGTAGGCTATGTAAGACTATATTCAATCGAATTAATATTGAACAAATGTTTATTGTAGTGTATGTAGGTTATAAATGGCATTGATCTCCTTATGACTAAGTTTTTTAATAAAGGTTTTACTATTGATTTAGATATAGAGGCCATGGTATATTAGAATTTCAAAGGCAGAATTCAAATGTAATGAATTTCTCATAACATAAATTTTGCATATTTTATATGTAGGTTATTTTTTAAAGAAACAAAGGACGTGCATAAAAGATAAATGATATGCACTAGTAAATCGCCCAATTCAACAAAAAAAATCTTATTGATATTATGGCATTGGCAAAAAGATCATCACAAGATTTTCCTACATTCGAGTTTGGTCCATCTGCATTGGAAAGTAGTGCAAGACAAGTCAACCCTTTATCAAATCCTAAATTGAAAATATTTTGTCCAAGCTTATCACCTGTTATTGATATTGCCCATCATGAATCCAGTCAAAATATTCAATTCAATAATGAAAAGTGGAATTTGTTATAAAAATACTTGAGCATCAAGAACAACTACCCAACATATGCCTTTTGTTCATCGTACTCCACAAATTTTATATCTAGTTAAAGCCTCTTCAAATCTTTGATCACTATATTATGAACTGACCATTTGCTTCTTGGAAAAAGTAAAAAAAGTTGTTGTAGACTATGCCTGAATGAAAATCTAGATATGATGTAAGTAATTATCTACTTCAATAGCAATTATTTTGTTTTATTGCTTTCCTAATTCAACATAACTATTTGGTCATTTTTTAAAATATATCATGTATTATAATATATTTTGGTTTTTGTCTTGTTTTTGTATATGTAGGGAAACCCTTTGTGATATGCATGGTTAGTCAACCACAAGGACAAACTCAATGACCTTGTTAAGTTTAGATTGGGTCAATAGCAAGGTACATGAAACTTGTTCAATGCATATATGATTTTAAACAAATCATAGAAATAGTTATAATTGATGATATGTTTCAAAATGGCAAGCTATTGGTATATATGTTTGTGTTATTAACGTGAGAAAAACTTAAGAATAGAGGAAATTTTCTAGAGTTTGTGCTATTTTGACTTCGTAATTTGTGGTAAATTTACTTACATTTTAAGGGAACTCTACATGTCGGGTTTGCCTCTTTAAATGTTTTTGTTTAGGGTATCACTAATAATTTTGTTTCATAAAATTTTTCTTTTAATAGAGTATATTTAAGTATGATTTTAAAAGGAAGACCCCTGATGATATTGCATCCCATTTTCATCATTTCTTATAAAGAGAACCGTATAATGTTGATATCAATGAAGCAAAGTTGATAAATAAACATCTTTTGAGTTAGAATATTTATGGATAGTAATAACAAATATTTTGATTTGTGTTATGTATCTCCCTAAATCTAATATGTTTACCCCTCTATACAAATAATCATTGAGTTGCATATTATGTTAACACTATAATTAGTGACATTCAAATTCTTGATAAGTAAAGCACATCATTTAGACGTGATCATATTTCGTTTCTCAAGCAACTTATATTTGAGTCTCTTTTAACTTTCAATTTGTAGTCTATTTAAGATAAACATTTTGGACACATCTAAGATAAACATTTCAATTGCATGTTGTAGATTAAAGTTTTCTCAATTTATTATACTCTTGGAATCATGAAGCTACAGATGATATGGCACACTATAAGGAACATCGTTTCCTATTTGTTTGGCAATCAAATGAAGAATAAAGGCTAGTTATCAATTTATATTTTTTTTATTTACTTTCACTATCTTGGAATTTATTGATAGTACTTGATTAAAGTAAAAACAACCTCATGGGTCAATAATGCAGTGCAAATAACTATGGAGTTTTCCTAATCAAGCATCTTCAAACATTCAATGGTAGCTCATTTGTGTGAGTTTGCTTCATTAAAATATCTTTAATTATGATTAAAACATAACATTATTTATTTAGAATAGTCAAATGTGCTATTCAATTAGTTCAATTTATGATGATGCAAAGAAATATCATTTAAAATTGGCTACAAACTTGATTTTAGATTCCCAAAATGTTGAATGACATAGGATTATATAGCTTGCTTCAAATTTGTTATAGGAAATTTACACTAAAGACAAATATAGCTTTTTGTAATTCATTTATCTTAGGGGTTGGGTTTAGAGTTTGAAAAGATTGTTATGTGTATGAAAACACTCAATACATTATGCAATTCATTAAACTTAGTAAATATTCCATGTTGTATGAAAAAAAGAGTTCATGAATTAACTTGCATTTTTATGAATCAGTGCTCCAATTTCTTTTAGTGCAAAGGTGGTTTTTTAAGATAAGCAAATAACTTTGGATTAAAGACTTGATAAAGCATTCCAATTTAATGTATTTTCATTCTAAAGTGCAATGGCATTTGCTTCATCTTTGCAAAGAAGATTTTGATAGAGTTCCCTTTATAAAATGCTAATTATCACCGTGCTTTTGTTTTTAAATATCAATCCAATCCAAACACATAATCAAGCAAGGGAGTTTTCAAAATTAACAATGTTAAAAGCTTAAACTTGCTCAATACAAACCATAATGATTTTAGCAAACAAAAGATACATTCAAAAGGGTTCTTCTTTCATTAGTTTTCGATCCTTCATAGATGACAATGTCAAAAGTTAAATGTAGTTTAGCCATAGGAGCTTTGCCCTTCATTGTAGACCCAAAGGTTACAACCATATTTTTTATACTTGTTTGCAGCTGACCTAAAGATTCTTGGACTTACTCAATAGCATATTTAGAATATTGTTCAAATTCCTCAAATTGCATCTCAAGTCTACCCATAATACTTCCATGTTCAATAGGCAAATTAGTAAAAAAGATGGATATTTGATCAAACTTGTCACCCAATCTACTTATTAAATCCAATAACATTGCATTTGAAAGTTGTCTTAGTTCAGATTGAGCCATTATAGGTGTTGTTTTAGTTGTGCTTTCTCTTTAACTTTTTAATCTTTTTAAATTTTATGTTGAGTTTGTTTCCATCATTTCCTTCTAAATTTACCATCAACATAGTTGTATCCATTTTCTCAAATGAACTTAAGTTATACGTCCTACTAATAGGTTGTAGAATATAAATCGGATCTAACTACTAGCCTTCTTAGCTATTAAAGACACCTAATTTTTTCTAGACATGCCTTAATCAAATTTGATACTTAAAAAATCAAAATTCGATCTTTTCTAAAAAGTTTTTAAATTCATGAATATTCCAATGCTTTTAAACAAGTTGATTTTAGCCTTGACAATAAAAAAAAACGGTGAAAGTTAAAGTAAAATCGAAAGTCAATTTAGTCAAACTTGGTTAAATATAAACTTTTAAGGCTTAAATCATTTGAAATCTTGAAATCATTTGAAATTAGGACAATTAGGCAATTTACGTGTCAAAACTTTGAAAATACTTCTAATCAAATTTTTGGGTCAAATCAAGGTCAAACATAATCAAACTCGGGCCTATTTGTCAAACTTGATTAGATGGTAGAGATTTGAAAGAAATTAATAAAGAAAACTTTGGATTTGAACAAAGTTTGGATTTTAATCAAAATATCCTTTGTCAAACCTAGGTCAACGTGGTCAAACCTAGGTCAAAACTAAAGCATTTGGAGGAAATTCAATCAAAAAACTTTAACAAATTTGGTCAATCCCAAGTCAACTCTTTGAAATTGTATTGATTGGGACTATTAAGGATTAAAATTAATAAAAATATGAATTGAAATCTTAAAAAAATCAAAGTTCAACTCTTAGAAAAGTCAAAAAATGAGCTTTAAGGGCATTCTCATAAATTTGATCAAAAAGAGGTTGGGTTTTTGCTAAAAGCGTGAATTTAAGTTTAGAAACTCCCATTATCATTTTTCAACATAATAAAGTCAAAGAAATGGCATTGGAACAAAAAAAAAATTGGATGAAAATTTTGAAAATGCCTAATTTGTTTGAAGAAAGGCAAATTAATAATTTTACACATGATGATGGGGTAGCTCCAGACATAGCTACGGGTATGTAAACCATCTGATTTTGTAACACAATCATCCAAAGTCTACATTCATAACTTTGAAAAAAATAAAAAAGTTTGATTAAGACATCATGCATATAACAATTTTGAATAAATCCAAATAAAAATTCAAAAAAAAATAAAAAATAAAAAAACCAAAGATTTGTTAGAAACCAAGAAAATAAAATAAAAAAACTTGTATGGCAAAAAAAAAAAAAACCAACAGAAAGAGTTAGGAAAAGCAAAAAAAATGCTAAAAAAGAAAATTTTGAAAAACCTTTCTTTTAACCCATTTTCCTAAAAAAAATGGTTTTTTAATTCAAATGATAATGTTTGAGTTAACAACTGATCATTTTTCATTATCTTTTTACAAATATGAAAATTAACCACTTACTACCCCTTTGAGCCTAATGAATTTTTTTTAAATGAACATTATATTAACTTTATGAAATAAAGTTATTTATAATTATTTTTAATGTTTAAATGAATGAATTTTGCTTAGTTCTTAGTAAAATGATTATCTTTTTTACTTTTGATGTGCTTAATTTGCTGTTTTATAGGAAATTTTGAAAGAAAGATTGAATCATGATGAATCTTAAAGAATTTTAAAATTTCTTGATCAATCTTGGATGATTCTTGATACATTGAAAGAAAACTTGGACTATGCTTGATGTGTTCTTGATAATTCTTGAATTTTTAAAAAATCTTAGAGCGAAAGTATGAAAATTGTGTAGGATTTGCTTAGCTGAACCTATGAGAGTTAGAATTAATCAATCTTGACAAAAAATTTAGAAATTTCATGCAAGAATCAAAGAAGGCATATTCAGCCATGATTAAGGTCGAATTTGTAATTTTGAGTTGAATGCAAGTCCATAGTAGCTTATATCGATGTGCCTACATGGGATTACTAATGGATAACATAGCAACAACTCTTTTCTCATTAGCTAAAAGAGATAATTTGGAGGCTTATATGGCATGATGACTTGGTAATTATGTTCAAATTGGCAAAGTCCAAATAGTTTTTAGTTTTCATATAATTATTTTAAAATCCTATCTCTACTTGAATTACACTTATTCTTATTTAGGATAGGATTTTCATGGATATATAAAGACTACTAAAGTCGGGAAGGCACGCACATGATATTTAAATTTAGAATTGATTTTTTCCTTTTGAAGAAAAGTCGTACTTGAAAGCAAACTCTAAAAAGTCTCTAAAAAGGAATAAATCTATTCTTACTTGAAGAACACTTTTTAGAAAACTTTCAACTTATGATTTTCAACAAGATTTAACTAAATCTACATCTTCAATTTTAGACATTTTACTCTTCAAAAACTTTTCAAGAAAAGGTCAAAGAAAGAACAAGCAGTGGAAAAATTCAAAACTTTTAGAGTTGTTCAAAGTCAAGAAAAGAGGAAATTTACCATTCAAGAAAGCATCTTATAGTCAGACTTTGAGAGCTATAAGAGAGAGTTTAAAAGAGAACAAGATTATTCTCAATAGAAGAAAGCTAGTCGTACAACACACTTGTTTGTATGTGTTAGGTCATTAAAATTATCCAAGTCAGCATCTCATATCCTAAGAATCAATCTGCATACATTAAAAAAAACCAAGACAAATTAGCACAACAAAGGATTAAGTCACAAAGACTTCTTCATTCAAGAATATAAACTTAACCTAACTAGAAAGAGATCTTATCAAAGCTATCTATTTAGGGTTTCTTGTATTCTTGACTCTGGTATGGTCGGGGTGATAGCCTATCTTATAGCTTTATAGGATTTTCTTTTATTGTTTTCTTGTTCTTTTAAATTTTTTTACTTTAAGGCTTGGGATGATAGGCTAGCTATTGTTCTTTTTAGCTTTCTTATGTAGATTTCTTAAGTTTTCAATTCAATTTAAGTTTCTTTCAAGTCAATTTAAATTTTTGCAAGTTTAATTTAAACTTTCAAGTAATTTAAATTCTGTTTTGATTTAATTTAAATTCAAGCTCTTTGATTTTATGTTCTTGCTATATACTTTAATTTGCTGTTTTATTTTAATTCAAGTTTAATTCATGTAATTTAAGGTTACTTTAGTTATGTTCTAATTTGATTTAAGGTTTATCAAGTTAAATTTAGTTATACAAGTTATTATTTCAAGTTATTAGATTAGGTTTAATGTTTATGCATGATTTAAAGTTTAATTTACTTAGATTCAATTCCGTTCACTACGATTTAAATTTATTTATATTGTTTATGGTTCAAGCATGTTAGATTCCATTTAATTTGTTGTTCTTAAAGTTTCATGAGTTAAATTAATTTTTTTAAATTTAATTTTAGTTTCAATTTTAGTTAATTCAGCATCTTTGTATGATAATTCGATTTCTTAAGTTACTAAATTAGATTTATTAATTAGTTTAAAGAAAGTAAAGTTAATCTTGTTTTTAGGTTGCAACTTAAATTCTATTTTACTAAATTCTCTTTACATTTTGAAATTTCAACTTTATTTACAATTTTAATTTACTTAAGTTGCTGTTTAAGTTTAATTTTTTATTTTTGTATATTTAAATTTCGATTTTAGGTTGTTAGCTCATTTAATTAGATTTTTATGAAAGTTAATTTTCTATTTTGATTAATAAAGTAATTTAATTTAGTTTTTAGATGTTAGCTTCAGTTTGTTTGAATATAATTAGGGTGTTATAATTTCAGTACATAGTATTAACTCTATTTACAATTTTTGTGGGAACAATCTTTACTTACTACTTGTATGATTTGTGCACTTGCAGATTCTCAGTCACATTGACAAAAGATCAGTACCTACATTTAGGGGTAAAAGAGGGACATATTTAAGAATTATGCATGGTGAAGTCCTATTCCAAACATAAAGGAGAAATCCTATATGTTGAAGGGTAAATGTCTAATAAAGTGAGTTCCTAAAAAATTTTGAACTCTATTAATCAAAAATGGATATGTGTAAAGAAAAGTGAATAGGTGAAAAGAAAAAGAAGAGGTAAGAAAACATTAAAAAAAAAACAAAAGAATAAAGAATAAAATGATAGAGTGGCAATTGTGGGAAAATGGAAAGGCAAATGCCCTAAAGGGAACCATTCATATGATATAAAATGATCATTGATTTTATCACCTTTAAACACATTTTGCATCTATCTATCCTTTTTTTCAGAACCTTGAACCTTGGCTTATGTTACGTACTTTGAAAAGTCCATTTTCATCAACCATGAATGCTTAAACTAAAGAATTTTTCCTTGTGAAATCACCATATAACTTATGAGTCTTCTATCTTATTTTATTACTCAACTGTCCATTTGAATCACAACCTATTTTAGATCAATTTTGAATTATTAAGTGCATAATGGAATAATAACAAAAATAAAAAATGTAGCTTTAAGGTGAAAACCCTACAAAAGGGCAGTTTAGAACAAACCTAAAGACTTTGAAGCGACTTTTGGTATTGCTTGACAAAGCGAAAGGGGTAAATACATAACGACCTAGACTTTTGAAAAACCCAAAAATATCAATGCCTGGAAGTTTAAAATTCATTAAAAGGATTGATTTTAAAAATTTAGGCTTTCTTTCCATACCAAAATGACCTTTCAAAATCTTAAGCCCATTATAACTAACCTTGACGTCTACTAAAGTACCACATTTGGAGATTAAAAATAAGGTCAAATATGTCTTGTTTTTAAAGAATTAATGTTTTTAAAAAAAATTTATATTCTATTTGTGAAGCTAGATGACAAAGTATACATCTGTTTTGTTTCTTTAAAGTTACAAAACCTTCTCTAATGAACCAAGGCCTTGATGTGCTAAATTGTTCAATCTATTTAAAAAGAAAATTGTCACCTATTTCATTTCTAATAGGGAATACTAATTTTCAAGAGACTCCAAAGTCGTATTTTTTTGAATATTTTATTATCTTTGATCATGGAATTTAATTTTATGGAGCAATATTTTTAGTTATTTTCAAAAATTTTGAATGACTAGTTAGACACTTTTCTAGTGAATAAAGAAGCCATTTAGACTAGTTTTGATTAAAAAATGCATTTTCCATTAAAAAATAAACATTTTTTGAATAAGAAAATTAGATTTTTTATGCACTCAAGAAGTAAAAGGAATACAATTATTTGTCTTCTTGATTCTTACATGATGCATACATTAAACTTGAAATGATCCTATGCACGTGGTATGTTGGAATTGATGATGGAAGCAAGAAAGAAAGATAAATTGAGAGTGAAAATGAAAAGGAAAGAAAAAAAATCCTATTTGAGAATAAAATAGAGTGAAAACTGGTAAAGAAACAATAAGGAAAATAAAGGAAGGAACGAGGAGAAGAACATGAGAAAATGAAAGATAGATCTTTTGAGAGAAAAAAGTTGAAAAAATCAATAAGTTGAGTAAGAGTAAGTAGAATTGAAAAGGAATGATTTTTAAACACTTGCAACATTTGGCATAAATATCATGATTTAAAAAAGCAATTACGTCAGGATAGATATCTATATTTGCATTCACATCATTAGACTAAAACTTGCATGTGTATTTTTGTAAAAGACATTTATACTGATATTTGCATTTACACTTTTATTAAAAAGACATTTGCATTGTTGGATTAGAAACTTGTATGTGCACCTTTGTAAGGGACATTTGCATCGTTGAGAAAAATACTTACATTTACATTATGAAAGAGGAATTTACATTTCCATCATTGGTAAGGATCTTTGCATGTGCATATTTATAATTGCATTTTCATCTTGAAAAAGAAATTTGCAGGAAAAGGATCTTGTATTTGCATATTCACATGGATGATTAGCATAATAAAAAAGATATTTGCATTTGCATTTTCACTTAAAACATTTTTCTTATTGGAGAAGAGCATTTGCATTATTGGCAACATGAAAAAGGCTTCCGTATTTATGCATCATATATGACCATTTACATTTATGTAAAAGGTTTCATTATAAAAAAGAGGCATTTGAATTTGTATGAATATTTATGTTAGCGTCTTTGTAAGGACATTTGCATCTTACAAGGAAAATTTTCTAATAAGAATTTTGCATTTGCATTAACATTTTGGTAAGGGCATTTGCTTTGTGGAAAAAAATCCTCATTTTCATCTTGATAAAAATTTCTACATCTTTGTAGAGGACATTTGCATCATGAAAAAGATATTTGTATCATGAAAATGATATTTACATGTACATTATTGTATGGATTTTTACATGTTAGAGATCATTTGTCCTTTCACAAAGATATTTTCGATTGCACTATTATTTTATAAATACATTTGCACAACATAGTTGTATTTTCCAATTTTACAAATGTTGTTGGAAAAAATATGTATACACTTTTTTTTAGTTCTAAAAAAAAAGAAAAGGAATCAATTAAGAAAAAACAAAAAGAGAAAAAGGGTCTATTAAGAAAGAAGAAAAAAAAAGAGTTCACAAAGAAAAAGGCAAAACAAAAAAAAAAGAAAAGAAAGAAAATGAAGTAAAAAAAGCAAAGCTGTCAAGAAAAGATGAAAAAGACATGATATATGGAGAATAAGGATAAGAAATGTTTTTCTTAAAAAGATAAGTCTTTGATGATTTATTTAAGATGATATATTTAATCTCAATCTAGCTGGCACTAAGATTTTTACGCTCAGTTAAGTTATCATTAGACAAGATTTATTTAAGATGAGAATTGTTTGGCATAGAGATTTCTCAGCCCAGTTAAGTTGGTAATATATAAGATTTTTTTACTATGAGATACTTAAGCTCAATCTAGTTGGCACTAAAATTTTTAAGCCCAATTAAGTTGGCAATAGATGAGGATTTTAAGCCAAATCTAGCTAATACCAAGATTTTAAGCCTAATTAAGTTTGCACCAAACGACATTATTTCAAGTTTTAAAATATCTTATTCAAAAGGAGTCATTTTCTTATAAAAATTTTAAGGTTTCAAAACCTATGTTTAGAAGGAGTCGTTTGCTAATGAGATTTTTAGAGTTTCAAAACCACTATTTATGACAAGCTTTTTCAAATGAGATTTTTTAAAAGTTTAAAAGTTTTTGTTTTACAGGAGCTCTTTCGGATAAGATTTTTGAGTTTCAAACCTTCTATTAAAAAGAGTTTTTTCAAATTTATTTTCAAAAAAGTCATGGAGCCTTTATTAAAAGAAACTTTTCAAATTTAATTTTTACAAAAAAAATAAAAAAATAAAAAAAGTAACAACATCAAAAACATTCTAAGTCCTTAATTGAGGACAAAATTATTGTCTTTGCCTTTGTATTATTTTTTATTTTTAGAAATATACAAATAGAGGCAGCTAAACATCTAATTTTATCTGGTAATAATCCAATCAAATCTGATACTTAAAAAATCAAGATTTGGGTCTTTTCCAAAAAGTCTTGAACCTCATAGATATTCCAAGTCTTTTGAACAAGTTGATTTTAGAATTGACAATTAGAAAAGATGGTGAAAGTTAGAGTCAAGTCAAAAGTCAACTCTAAAGTCAATTAAGTCAAACTTGATCAAATATCAACCTTTAAGGCAAAAAACCGTGGAGAAAATTTTTAAATCATTCTAAATCGAGACCATTGGTCAATTCACATGTTAAAACTTTGAAAATACCCTAGTCAAATTTTTGGGTCAAACTTAGGTCAAACATGGCCAAACTTTAGATCGTTTCATCAAACTTTGTCAAATGGTAGAGTTTTGAAAGAAATTAATCAAAAAATCCTTCAATTTGAACAAAGCTTTAATTTTGATCAAAATACCCCATAATCAAATCCAAGTCAAAGTTGATCAAACCTAAGTCAATTTGGTTAAACTCAAGTGAACTTGGTTAGACCTAGGTAAAAAATAAAGGATTTGGAGGAAATTGAATTCAACAACTTTAAATCTGATCAAAAATTAAATCTTAGATCAAAATACCCTTTAGTCAAACTTAGTTAATCCCAATCAACATTTGAAATTATATTGATTAGGACTATTAAGGCTTAGAATTAATAAAAATATTAATTAGGATCTTAAAAATTGATGTTTGACTCCAAAAACAACACAAAAGTCTAAAAACAAGATTTGATGGTATTTTTATAAATTTGATAAAAATAAGGTCGAATTTTGGGTGTGGGCTAGAATTTAGGTTTAAAGACCCTTATTATCATTTTTCGATAAAATAAAGTCAAAAGATAATGGAATGGAAATATTAAAAGAAAAATGCGAAAATACCTAAGTTGTTCGAAGAAAGGTAAATTTATAATTTTACATTACATGGTGGAATAGCTCCGTATACAGTCATCCAAAGGGCTATATTCATAACCTTACTTGTAAAATTTGGCATATAAAGATTACACTTAATTGAAAAGATGATTTTTGCCATCTTTGAATCGTTTGATCCTTTCAAGCTACCCTTTATATCTTTATCCTTAGTCACCTCTTTTGAGCCTAATATATATAAATTTTCTTTGTTTTTAACTTATATGAAATGACCATCCTTTGATTATTATCTTTATCTTTCTACCTTATCTTATTTACATTTGGATCAATTAATCAAAATATAAGAGCTATGTGACATTGGAAAAAAAAGGTAGAGTTAAAAAAAAATAGAAAAAAGGTACAAGGTATAGAAAGGCTGAAAAACAATTTCATGCAAAAAGAAAAAAAAATGCTCAAGTGATAACGCATAATGTTTGAAGAAAAGTTAGAAAAAAAAAAAAGAAAAATCCAAGTTTAAGGGTATACAATTCTCTTGGAAGCTTTTTCATCAAATAGAATTATCTTTAAGTAATGCATATGTTGGGGTTATCAACCTAAATTTTTTTTTATCCTACCTTAACTCTAGCCTAACATAACAAGCTTAATAAAAACTTATTGATCTTTGATTAAGTGCGACTACATTAGTGGAGAGAGTATGTGAAAAGTAAACTTTTGAAATTTGTAAATGGTTTGAGCTAATTTGTTAAATTTCATGTTTGCATAACTTTCATTGAATGACTTGCATTGATATGAAATAGACTATTCATGCAAACACACAAGGAAATTGCAACATAAAAATAGCTAACTCTTGAAAAAGTCTTAGTGTTTCAACTATGTCTATAAGTTTCTTTAAGTTATATTCATCATGTAATTTTTAAGGAACTTATGAAAATCTAACTATTAGAAGTTTATATGATTTCAAGCATTTGTATTTTGATATAGCAAAGTTTTATTTTGCTTAAGGACAAGCAAAAGTTCAAGTTGGGGGGTTTGATAACTCAATAAAATGGAGTTGTTTTCAATGCTTAAAATTGTTACTTTTACTTAGTTCTTGATGAAATAAGGTTCTTTCTACTCTTAATGTGCTTAATTTGCTATTTTAGAGGAAATCTTGAAAAAAAGATTGACTCTTGAAAAATCTTAAAGAATCTTGGAAATTCTTGATCAATCTTAAATAGTTATTGATACATTTGGAGGAGTCTTGAATTTTTCTTAATTGATGATTTTTGAAATTATTGAAAATTTTGAAGTTGGAGTGATGAATTTATGTAAGACTAGTGTTGCCGCACCTACTAGATCAAGAATGGATAAATCTTGTTGAAAATTTCATAAAATTTTTGCAAGAATTGTTTAAAAGATGTTCAACCATTATAAGAGTTAGAATTGCAATTTCAAGTTGAATGCAAGCCCATGGAGTTCTATGTAATGCGTAATGCATGGGATTACTAATGGATGATATGGCTACAAATCTTTTCTCATTAGCCAAGATAGATGACTTAGAGGTTTATTTCGCATGATGACTTGAAAATTCTGTTTGTACTTGGAAAAGTCAAAATAGCTCCTATTTTTCATATTTCAAGAAAGTTTTCCCACTTTGACTTGGAATTCATACCTTGATTAGGCAATTGGTTATCCTAATTAGAACTAGGTTTCTTAAGTCGACTAGAAAATGCAAGGTTGAATTGGAATTACTATAAGGGTAGGATTTACATGAAGATAGAGGACTATTAAAATTAGAGGATGGCATACTAGTAGAAGAAGACTACCTAGAGATTTATTTTCCCTAAAAAATCTTTTTAACTTTAAGAGGTTTTCAAGAAGGACCAAAATTTACTCTAAGCTGAAGATTTATTTTTAGAAGGCTACCAAGGGTTTAAAAGTGATTACAACATTTTTTTTTGCTTGAAAAGGCTTAGTCGTACACCATTCTTTAATTATAAGAAATTTAAAGTTCAGGAACAGTTCAAGAAGAACTCGTACTTAAAATTTTCAAGACTTTTAAGCTACTAAAAGATTGAACTGTACAAGACTCTTTGCCAAAAAAAAAAAAGCTACAAGCAACTCCAAGTTGGGACTTTAAAAACTATTGAAGAGAATTTAAAATAGAATCAACTTCTAATCTCCTAAAAAAGAAGTCAAACATCCCTTCTTTAACTCAAGAAAGACAAGTCATCAATATTTTATCCAAATCAACAAGATTAAAGACAAGTTAAGTCAACACAACAAAGATTCAAAATCAGAACACTTTTTCATGTGAGAATCCAAGCATTGGCCAAACCATACTACTTCAAGAGACTAAAATTATGTTACCCAAACCTCTCTATATATCTCTCGAGAATTCTTTGTAAATTTTTCTTACAAATAGCCAGCTTTAGGAAGAGAAACATTTATGGTTAGGGTGACAGCTCATCTTTTCTAGTTACTTTTATCTTTTCTTTATTGTTCTTCTACCTTTTAAAGCTCGTTTTAATTTATAGTTGTGATGACAGACCAACCTTATTTCTTTAGCGTTTCTTTTTAAGTTTTCTTTTATGTTTTCAAGTTCTTAAGTTTTCTTTATTTTGATTTCAGTTTATTCAAGTTTGGTTTTACTTTTCAACTTAGTTTATGTTTCTATTTTGTTCAATTTCAATTCAAGCTTACTTTAAATCCAGTTATTGTTTTGTTTTCACCTTAAATTGCATTTCGATTTAGGTTACCTTTGATTCATGCAATTTATGCTCTTTAAGTTTTGTAAATGCTTTAATTTTCTGTTTACATGTTTACATTAGTTAACTTAATTCAGTATGCATGCTATGAATTTTAACTTAATTTAGTTTAACTTACTGTTCTTAGGTTTAATTCCTCTTAATTTGATTACATTGTATGTTATTAGTGTTATCTCATTTATGATTGTTTATTCAAGCTTAGTTTTTTCATGTTTATTGTTTAAGTTATTTCATTAAAAATTTTTAGTAATTTCATGTTCTTAGCATTAATTGGTTTAATTCAATTTTATCTTTTACGGATTTAAGTTAAAGTTAAGTTGATTATGTTATTCCATGCTAGTTAAATTGGCTTTTGATGACTGTAAAATTTATAGCTCCTTATAAGTCATTTTAGCCTTAAAAGTTTGAAAAGTTTCATGAATTTTGTGCCTTAATGTGTTAAAATCTTGACTTTTAAGTTTGCAAGAAGAAATTAATCAACTTTGACGTAAATGAAAAAAATCATGCAAACCATGCAAAAGTGACAAGATAGAAGCCATGCATGAACCATGCTCCATGTAAAGTAGGTGGATTACATTCAGCCAAGGCATAAAGAAGTTTACCAAAGCCCATTTGGCCATACATGAAAAAGTTACAACTCATGCAAAAAGAGGAAACTTTGGCACCCCATGTTGTAGCCAAACCAAAAAGCCCAATGGATGCAAGTATCATGTTAGCCAAAGCAAGTAGATTGGTGCATGAGGCCTCTTTCAAATTTCAAAAGAGCTTTAAGCCAATTGAAAGAATCCAAGAAAATCAAAATTTTAAATTCAAAAGAGTTTAAGCTAAACTAAAAATGCCCATATTCATCCCCCTAACCTAAGCCATGTACTAGAAATAGCCTACTCTACATCATTGATTGCACTAAAATTTTAGTATTTTCATACTACTTTTAGTACAATTTTTCTTATATTTTAGCTTGTTTCTTGCAAATTATGGTGACAATACTTCTAAATGCACATTTTTCTCATGTGTTGGTAAAAATGGAGAAAAAAAGAAATTTTAGTCAATTTGGATATATTTTGGAGGATTTTTTATGCAAAATGTGAAAATGGCCTAAAATTAGTATTATTAAGCTAGATTGCTTTTGAGGGAGTTTTCTTGAATCTTTCTTCCATGAAATTTTTTAGCATTATTTTCAGCATTTTTCTATTGATTTTATTGTTAACTTTGTTCACGGAATACTTGAATTTTTTTGTAGCAAAAACTGAAATTATAAATGCATACAAAAGGCTTAACAAACAAAAGATTGTGCACTAATGGCGTAGAATGGAACCTTCATTTGTACGAGAATTGGGCATCACATTTTGGCATTCAAAGGAAGACTTTAAGAGGTAATGACATGGCATATTGTAGAGCTTTCATTAGTCATAACTTGGACTTTTTGGAAGTGGCAAAACACATGAGGAACACTTGCAATTGAGGAAGAACAAAGAAGCCTACAAACAGCTATGCACCAAGTGCAAAAGTAAGGAGGAAATAAGTCTCTAAAAACTCACCTCATTGTAGATATTTTGGAGATATTTTTTAAGGCTTCATTCACCACTCACCTACCTATAAATAGGAGTGGAACCAGCCATTTTAGGGAGACTTTAGCCTAGGATTGTATTTTTCTTGTTCTTTAATTTATACACTTACTTTTACTATGTTTTACTTTCTTAACAATTAAACAGTCCTTGATCATTATTTTTTCTATTGATTTTGATTGCACTTTTACATTTCTTCAAGTATTTTTTAGTGTTCTTTATGATTTTTTCAATGAAATTTGCAAATTTGGTTGACTTTTAGTTCAAATCTTTAACTATTCTCGCTGATCTAAAATCTTTTTTTGCATTTTCGTACTTGATCTAGTTGAAATGTTTTAATCATAACTTAATCATTTCAAACTTGTTTTTGCTCCAATTTTTTTTCACAATTTTTTAAGTCATTAGGATTAAAAATAGTAAAAAATTAGTATCAAATTCTTTCCCAATTCAATACAGTTAATTCTCGCAAAATGAGGTTAAAATCTTGGAGATAGTGAAGATCAGGTGTGCAATTCAAGTTAGAGCTTGGTTCTTCTTTCCTCTAGACTATTTGTTTGCTCCTTTAAACCATTGATCTCTTATATTTATTTGTTATCTTGCTTATTTTCATTTTGTTGCAATTTATGTCATGTTTCTCTTATAGCTATTTGGATTAATTTTGTTGATTATGCTCTATTTTTTGCTTATTTCACATTGTTTGAATTCTTAGTTTGTCAAGCTATTTTTTCCTTATTTTGTTGCGAGTTTTTTTGTTTAATTTTGTAGTAAACTTGTTGATTTAGCTTCCCATAGCTCAACTCAAGTTCACTCTCACTAGAAAATTCTAGATTTAAATTTTTCTCCATTGAATCAATAGTTAATGAGCTGAAATCAGTTTCAGTTTTACACTTTTACTTGTTGATTCTTGTAATTCCTTTCAATATTTGTCCTCCAATTTAATTTCTCATATTGTTCCCTCAATGTACTATCAATTTTCAGTTCATATTCATTTGATTTTACATGAATTAAATCCAAATTTTAGGTTTGAAATTATAGTTTTCAGATTTTGCTATACTTTCAATTTTCATGTTCTAGCTTAGATTTTGTAATTTTTTTTGTTGCTTGCATTTCAAATATGTTTTTACTTTAAATCATGTTTAGTTCATTGTATTTCAATTTGCCTACTATTTTTGCACTTTATTTTACTTAGTTTGTATTTTGCAATTTTACACCATACTATACTTGTGTTACATGCTTTGCTTGATTTTATTTTTTCAGTTAGTTTAATGCCATATTTTTCTTTGTTTGATTGAACTAACTTTAGAAGGGTATAGGGATAATAGGTATGTAGCTTCAGAATTTCTTTAACTAATCTTTGTGGGATTGACATCTTGACCTTTTGATCACTATTATTACTTGTACGACCTACGCACTTACAGAGTTTGTCCAATTAATCATCCCATATTCCATCCCTCATTCCACTTCTTTTCTCTTTAGTTTTCGATTTTCTAAAACCTTTGCAATTTCTTTTATTTGGCTAAGGTGACAGACTAGTCAAAGTTCTTGTTTCCAAAGCTTTCTTTTAATACAAGTTCTATTTACATGTTATTCAAATCTTTTCTTCATTTACTTTGCACGCATTTTCATTTACTTTCAAACACTTTTATTTACTTTCAATGTTATTTAAGCTTTTGGTTCTGTTTTTTACTTTAGCTTGCTATTTTTGGCTAACTTAAGTTCTTTTTACAAGCATTTTGGTTTTTTTCTTTCAAAGCCCACTTACATTTCAAACTTGCCTTTACGTTTTTTTGTTTATTTGACCAACCCCATTACTAACAAGTTTCAACATTGTCTTAGTTTTGCATTCGACCATCACATTTTTAATCACTTTTATTTTTACTTTCAATACAATCACCACCCCTTTTTTAACTCATCTAAATATAGAGTTTGAAAGAACCATTTTGGTACTTGGTCTCAAACCCAACACATAATCCTCAAGGGAGCAATAATTCTACTTATCACTTTATTACTTGATGCAACCATGCACTAGCAAGCTAAAAAATAGCAATCAAGTTATTCGCATTATTGCCAAAGATTATATCAATGCTAGAAGATCAATATCAATAACATTTTTTTAACTTTGTAATTTAGATTTCTTTTACTTTTATTTACTTTATTCTATTTTGATTTTTTCTTGTTTGTATAGACAAATCAAGAAGCATTGATTTAGCTCTACTTGACAAAAAGATAGAAAGAACACTAAGGTGACTAAAAAGAAAGTGAACAACCAACCCAATCCCAATGGCAAATGCAACAACTGAACATTATAGAACACTTAAGGAATATGCCATCCCCAATCCTAAAGGTTTTCAACCATCTATAAGAAGGTTGGCGATCCAAGCCAACAACTTTGAATTCTAGCCTTTCATAATCCAAATGGTTTAAACTTTTATGTAGTTTGGTAGCCTACCAAATGACGATCCTAATCTTCATTTTTCAAACTTTTTAGAATCATGTGATACCTTTAAATATAATGGAGTCTCTAACAATGTTATAAGACTAAAGTTCTTTCCATTTTCTCTCAAGTACAAGGTAAAAAGCTGGTTATCTTCACTCCCATCTAGTTCATCACAACATGGGATGACCTAGTGTAAAAGTTTCTTGCAAAGTGTTTTCCACCAGCTAAAATGGCACAGATGAAAAACAAAATCACCATCTTCTAGTAATATGATTGAAAAGCATTGTATGATGGATAGAAATGGTATAAGGAGATTCTAAGACAGAGCCCACATCATGGCCTACCACAATGGCTCTAAGTTCAAATTTTTTACAATGGGTTGATGTCATCTATAAGAACCACAATTGACTTAGTTGCTGGAGAAGCCATTATGAGCAAGTCTGTTAAGGAGGCTTATGACCTAATCAAAGAAATGATGACCAACAACTATCAATGAGGCACCGAGAGTAAAATCTAAAAGGAAGCTACTAAGGTATATGAACTAGATACTTTTACCTTTATTAATCTTAACTTGCAAACTTAACCAAAATAGAAACTTTAGGAATCTAATCGCCCATTACCCCTATTCAAGCCATTCAAAGCCCATTTCTAACATGTGATATTTGTGAAAGCCCATGTACCTATGATAGATGTCAATATAGGACTAAGACTATCTAATATGCTTTTTAAGCCAAGCTATCCTATAACCCTTATAGTAACACCTATAACCTAAGTAGGAAAAACTACCCTAACTTTTTTTGGAACCAAAATAAAAATAGCCACCAAAACAATGCTCAAATATCTAAATTCTGCCAACACTAGCCAACCCCTAATCCCCCTTAATAAAAGAAACCTAGCCTTAAAAACATGTTCTTATAAATTCTTTAAGCCTAAAATACTACTATCCAAAGTCAAGCTACTTTCATAAAAAATATAAAAATCCCATGGGCCAATTAGCTAATGCTTTAATAAACCGTTCAATAAGATCATTGCTAAACAATACAGAGCTAACCCTAATAAGTAGAGCAGAAAGGTGTGCAATGATATATTCTCTAATGAGGAAAAAAAATTTTACTTGTCTGACAATATGAAAACTTGATAGATGACCTAGTGGTGGTGGACATACCAGTTTTATGAAAATGTCAGAAAAAGAATACATGGTGGAAGAAGATGAAATGAAAGATTTGAAGAAAGATAAATTTGAGGAAAAAGAGAAAGAGTATAAGATTGAGGAAAATCTTGAAGAAGACCTCCAAAAAAAAGAGCCATAAAAAGTGTTTGAAGAGAAAATGTAAGAAGAAGAAAGCTACATGGAGCATAAGGATAGGCTATAAGTTGGGAGAGCAATTTTAAAGAGTTTTAATTCAAGTGTTGAAATTCAAGAGGAAGATCAAGAAGCAAAAAAAATGAAATTAACTCCAAGGATGTCAACCCTCAAAAAAAAATTTGAAATGGCCCAACTGACACCTAAGCGTAAATGAAGAGAACAACTAAAGGAGTTAAAAAAAGTTACACTTTCAGATGAGTATAGCCTAGCACTTCAACATATCTTTCCAACCAAATTAGATGATCTAAGGAGTTGTTGCATTATATATTCCATTGGTCATTTATTTTTTAATAAAGCTTTATGTGATTTAAGATCAAGTATAAATCTAATACCAATGAATATTTTTATGCAGCATGGAGTTAGTGCATTGAAACCTCTAATTTTTGGCATTAGATTCACATATCAATCACCAAAGAGAACACAATGAATATTTGAAAATGTACTCATCAAAGTAGGTAAATATGTTTTCCTTATTGATTTCATTGTTTTAGACATGGAAGATGGTGAAGCTACTATCTTATTAGGTAAACCTTTTTTAATAACCTTAAAAGCTTAACAGATGTTTATATTTTTTAGGTAACCCTAAGATTTAAGAATAAAAAAATAACTTTTAAAACTAGAGGGTAAGGTATTCTTTAGGATGAAAAAGATGTACACAGAGTGTTTAGCCTAGAAGAAAAACCAGTCAAAAGGGAGACTATCGAAACCAAAAATGAAAAAACTAGCCCATAAATCCAAAAACTTTAAAAACCCAATCGGTAAACCAAAAAACCCAACTTTGAAACCCAATCCAATTTATGTTATTCCTATTATGAGAACAAGCCTAAATCCAAATACCAATTCAGTCTATGTAATTCCAACAAGAAAAAAGCAACAAAAAATCACTCAAAAGGTGAAGTGGTAGTTTTAGATTTTTAGGTTTGGTCCAGTTTGACCAAAAATAGCACTGCTTGAAAGGCAACCCAAGTTTTACATTGCCCTATTATTAGTTTTACATTACCTTTTAATGTTTTAAATTTCCTTGTTATTTGTTTAATTTTATTAAGACAAGTATGCTTTGATCTTGTTTTTGTTTTGATTTTCTTAGGAATAAGGATGGATCACTGATAGCTAAAGAAAAGTACAAGATTCGGCCTTAGGACACAAGGATAGGAAAGTAGTTCTTTTCCCTAAATTCTTAAATTGTATCATTTGAAATGTTCTACAATTCAAGCGTGGGGGAAGGAACTCTTTTATGCTAAAAACATTTTTCAAATTTTTTTTCAAAATTTATCCCTAAAATCTTTGTTTTCAAACTAAGTTAATATGCCTATAATCATTATAATGCTGCCTAAGTTAATTTTTCATAAATTTTTCATGAGTGACTTAAGTATAATTTAGGGATAACTATGAACGTAGTGAAAGCATGGAATGATGTCTTAAGTATGTTATTCTTTAAACCGTTAATTTTCATTTTATGTGCATTTTAACCTTAATTTTTGACATGCATCAATTTTCATGAAAAGTCATGTAAATATAAAGTTGCATAAAGATTTAAGGTATGAGTATGACCTTCGAATTTGTTTACTCAACTCTTGAGGTGAAATTTTAAACTGTATGCCTTAAAAAGTGATTTGGGCCATCCTTAGACCGTTTGAGCCTTTTCAAGCTCATTTATAAATAAATTAGCCTTAGTACCTTACTTTAAGCCTTTATAATCTTTTTTTTTTAGTTACCCACATTAATAAGCCCAAGGCTTTTTTATGAATTATTGATCTTTTTCTCACCCAACCCACTATACTTATGCATGTTAGGGACAAAATAAGAGAACAAGCGCAAGGAAAAAAAATAAAAAAGCCAAAAATGGCTATGTGAAAAAAAATTCAAAATAAAGATGCATATGCTTTGTAAAGTTTTAAAAGTTCTTAAGTCCAAATTCCAAAAAGTAAGCAAAGAGTTCTAAGCCTAAAATATCATTTTCCTTACTTTAACCAAAACCTTAAATTACAAGCCAATAGAAATCAATTGATCTTGAATCAAGTATGTAAGTCTACATTAGTGAAAAGAGAATGAGGAAAATAAACATAGAAAGTATGCTTTATCTTTAAATTGATATGTGATGACATATTTTATATACTTTTTGCTTACATTGCATGCATAGATTAAAGATAGATTATTTCACATGCATGAAAGTTACATGAAATTGGGAGCTTACTTTTGATTAAGATTTATGTCTAACTATATTTATATCTAATTTACCATTATACCATTATGCATAATTGATAACTTGTGAAAATTTGACTTTAAGTGCATCTATTTTGGTTGTTAGCTAATTTAAGGATTTTGCTTGAGGACAAGCAAAAAGCTAAGCACAGGGATATGATGACTAAAATTTATAGCCTTTTATACGTCACTTTCACCTTAAAAAATTGAACATTTTCATGAACTTTGTCCCTTAATGTGTTAAAATTTTGATTTTTAGGTTTGCTTGAAGAAATTAGTTAACTTAGACATAAATGGTAAAAACCATGCAAACTATACAAAGATGGCAATAATGAAGCCATGCATGAATCATGCACTACATGTAAAGTTGGTGGAGAACATTTTGCCAAGGCATAAAAAAGTCTATTAAAGCCCATTCGACCATACATGAAGAAGTTACAACCAATGCAAAAGATGGCAACTTTGGCAACCCATGTTGTAGCTGAACCAAGAAGCCCAATAGATGTAAGTATCATGTTCCACCAAAGCAAGCACATTACTGTATGAAAACTCTTTCAAATTTTAAAAGAGTTTTAAGGCAGTTGAAAGAATTTAAAAAGATCACATATTCAAATTTTAAAAGACTTTTAAGCCAATTGAAAGACTCCAAGATCATATTTTTAAATTCAAAAAAGTTTAAGCTAGAGTGAAAATGTCTAGGTTCATCCCCCTAGCACAAACCATGTACTATAAATAACCTACTCTAAATCATTCCATATTTCATCCTTCATTCATCTTCTTTTCTCTTTAATTTTTAGTTTTCTCAAGCTTTTATAATTTTTTTTATTTGGATAAGGTGACAAATTAGCCAAAGTTCTTATTTTCAAAGCTTTCTTTTAATACAAGTTATGTTTACGTTTTATTCAAAGTTTTTCTTCATTTACTTTGCACACACTCTTATTTACTTTCAAGCACTCTTATTTACCTTTAAAGTTTTTTTAACTTTCGATTCTTTTCTTTGCCTTACCTTGCTATTTTTCACTAACTTAAGTTTCTTTTACAAGCATTCTGTTTTTTTATTTTCAAAGTCAGTTTACATTTCAAACTTGCCTTTATGTTTTATTTATTCAGCTAGCCCTATTGCTAACAAGTTTCAATCTTGTCTTAGCTTTGCATTTGGCCATCACATTTCTAAGCACTTTTATTATTACTTTCAATACAATCACCAACCCTTTTTGGACTTGTCTAAATATAAAGTTTGAAAGAACCATTTTGGTACTTAGTCTCACACCCAACATATAATCTTTGAAGAAGCGATAACTCTACTCATCACTTTATTATTTAAATGCAACCTATGCACTTGCAAGCTAAAAAGTAGCAATCTACTTTTAGGGATAGGTTGATAAAAAAGGTTGAATGGAACCCTGATAAGGTGTAGAAGTAATGTGGAAAAAATTTTCTACCAAAATTCAAAGGGTTGCTAAAGAGACACTTGTCGAATCTAAAGGTTGTCACAATTAGGAAATGAGTCTTTATGGTGGAATAAAGATGTGAAAATGATAATTAAAACTAAGTTGAAGTGTTATCAGAATTTATTGAGTAATAAGGACAAGGCAAGTTATCTACAGTATAAGACAACAAGAAAAAAAGCCAAAAAGATTATCCGAGATTCAAAGACTAAGATTCATAAGGAATTATATAGAAAACTAGATACAAGAGATAGAGAAAAAGAGTTGTTCAAAATTGCTATGATGATGGATAAGCAAAGTAGGGATTTTAATAGCGTAAAATGCATCAAATGTGGTAATGAAAAAGTTTTAGTGAAAGATGAGATTAAAAAGCTATGGAGAGATTATTTTGACAATCTTTTTAATGACAATTTTGAGCATAATATAGGTAACTTAACATACCTTTTAAGGATATAAATAATGTATTTAAACATAATATTAAAAGTCATGAAGTTAAAGATGTTTTAATAATGATGAAAATAAATAAACCTATAGGACCAGATGGAATCTTGAATGAGGTTTGAAAATGCTTAGGTGAAATAAGGATATAATGTTCGATGAATCTTTTCAACAAAATTTGATATACTGAAAAGATGCTAGAAGAATAGAAGAAAAGTACTCTAATGCCTTTATACAAAAATAAAAGTGATATACAAAATTGTTTGAACTATCGAGAAATAAAATTTATGAATCATATTATGAAACACTGGGAGAGAGTAATTAAATGTAGGTTGCGACATGTAGTCACTATCTTCGAAAATCGATTCGAATTTATGCTATGATGCTCCACAACATAGGTAATTCACCTATTGAGGCTTTATTTTGAACGGTTTACAAGCAAGAAAGAAATATCTACATATGATATTTATCAACTTGGAGAAAGTATACAATAAAGTTCATCGAGAGGTGCTTTGATGGGTCTTAATGAAGAAATAAGTTCCTTTAAAATATATTAACATAGTTTTAACAAATGTGAGGACGTCTGAAGGCTTAACTGATAGCTTTCCCATTACCTCAAGATTGCATCAAGGCTCAGCACTAAGTTTGATGGGCCTTAATGAAGAATGAAGTTCCTTTAAAATACATTAACATAGTTGTAACAAATGTAAGGACATCTGAGGGCTTGATTGATAACTTTTCAATTACCTCATAATTGCATCAAGGCTAAGCATTAAGTCCATTTCTTTGTGCTTTAGTTATGTCAAACTCACAGGATATATTTAAGATAAGATACCAGGGTGTATATGATTTACCGATAATATAGTCTTAGTTCCTGAAACTAGCTACGATCTTAATGCGAAATTAAAATTATCAAGAATGCACTGGAGTCTTGAGGCTTTAATTGAGTATATCTAAAACTTAATATATGAAACATAAGTTTAGTAGTAATAAGGAAGCAAGTACTAATGTAATTAAATTGGATAGTGAGGGAGTACCAAACAGTAGTCATTTTTTATATTTGAAATCAATTATTCAAATCGATGCTGAGATGAAAAGGTATGTAAATCACAGGATTCAAGCAAGATGGTTGAGGTGATGAAATGCATTGTGTGTGTTGCGTGATCACAACATGCATTTCAAGTTAAAGACAAAGTTGTATGAAACAACTATAAAGCCTACATTGTCAAATGGGACTGAGTTTTAGGTTGTTAAAAAATAACATGAGAAAAAAATAAGTATAGAGGAGATGAGGATGCTTAGATGAATGTGTGGTAAGAGGAAAAGGAAGAAAATCATAAATAAAGAGATTCAAAAAAAAATTAATAGTAGTCTGAATTAAGGAAAAGATGAAAGAGTGTCGCTTGAGATGGTTTAGACATATGAAACATAAGCCTATCTATGCACAATTAGGAGAAATGAGCTTCTGGATTTGGTAAAGACCAAAGCTTCTAGAGGTAGACTACGAAAGACGTGAATGCAAGTAATAAAAGATGATATAAGAGTTAAAGAAGTAGAGAAAATTATTGTTTTTAATAGAAATGATTGGCGCAAAAAGATTCAAAACTATAACCTAACATGATTCAATTTTTGGCCTTTCATATAGTCGACCCTAGATTTATGGGATTTAAAGCTTAGTTTGTTATTGTTGTTGCATGTTAGTTTAGTTTAATTTGCATTTGGTTTTAGTTAATTTAAGTTAGTTATATTCTATTTTGAGTTTAGTCTATATCTTTACAAGTATATTTGTTTAGTTAAGTTGCTATTTCAATTATTACATGTCAATTTTAGTTTAAGTTTATTTAATTTAATTTATTGCATTAGTTAGTTGATTGTTTTTCTTAGTTAAGTAGTTTACATTAGTTCTTGCATAGTAAATATTGATTGGTCTAAATATAATTAGGGTGTTATAATTTTAGTATTTAGTATTAACTCTATTTATAATCTCTGTAAGAATGAACTTTTCTCACTACTCTATTACTTATTATGACCCATGCACTTGCAATAGCAATGAAAGTAGCTTTTCCAAAACTTTCCTCAAAACCTTTTTCCAAAAGCAGCAAGGAAAAAATTGTCTCTAGTTTCATCCTTCAAATCATAGAAGTAGCATGTAGTTTTAGCAAGAGTAAGACCCCAACTTCAAACCTAAGATAGGGTGCTTAGCCTATTTAAAACCACAAGCCATGCAATGAACTTATGTTTGAATAGTGAAAACTAAAGCCAAATATACTAGCTTGTGCCAAGCATCTTTAGGTTTTTTCTTCCTAAATGAGTGCCAAGTATCAGTAGTGTTAAACCCATTTGTTAAAGAAACCTACTGCTAAAGAAGAAGACTAGCTAGTTCCTTAAATTTTAAAAGCTTAGTCTAAATCCAGCTGCAATTTGAGAATAGCTAACTTACAAAATATTGTCATATTTTAGTAGATATATAAGCTTTTAACCAAGCCACCTAAAGAAATCTAGTCAGACTAAGCAGATCCCAAATCTATTTTAAAACACAAGCAGTATTCCTAAAGTTATTTTCTAATTCAAACCCAATACACCTATATTCTTTGGAAAAACATATACCTACCTAACTGACTTTTGCCCCTTTTACATCACCTTCCTTACTTTTCCAAAAAAAAAAAAAGAACAAAGATGCAGAACCTTTTTAGTAATCTTCTTAGGGAGGATAAACATGCTATATCTATAATTTTGAAAGTTGAAAAGAATTTGATTGGATTAATTGCAAGTGCTAAACATATATAAGAAAGCTTTTGAGCAACCCACTTATTAATTTTAGCAGTGATTTTCTAAAGCAAAGGTTGACAATCCT
Source organism: Durio zibethinus (assembly GCF_047325235.1). Lineage (NCBI taxonomy): Eukaryota > Viridiplantae > Streptophyta > Magnoliopsida > Malvales > Malvaceae > Durio > Durio zibethinus. The sequence goes on from NC_143187.1 coordinate 14,227,100, forward strand.
TGTTTGATAACTTCTTGGATGACAAAAGGACATCCAAATACCTCACTGAAAGGTAACCTATTTAAAGCTAATACAAGCATAAATATCTTGAATCTTAAAACTAGGAATGATGACGTGAAAGAGCTCTCGGTTTTGGCTGGGTAAGTTGTTGACTAAAAAGCTTAATTATGAAACCCCTGGAAAATAATAAAAGCTTGTGAAACATAATTTTTAGAACCTTTCATAAAAAATCATAAAAAATAACCAGCAAAAAAAATGTGATTTAATTTGATAAGTCAACAACATGGGTGATAAGCAATAAGGTTTTTAGCACTGGAAAAATTAAGCAAGCAAGATAAAACTCCTTGCATGAAAATGACAAATAGGTAAGGTGTAAAAGGAATTCCCATCATATTTCCTTTATGACTCTTAAAGTGCTTTCTACCAGACCACCGTTTAAATTTTTTAGAAAACTTGATTGTTAAAATGCAACCGTTAATCTAGCAAAGATAATTAGCAGGACTACGTACTAACGTGTAATTACCTTGATACGTAATAGTAATTCATTTTCTCTTTTTCTTTTTTTTTAAATGTTGTTGTACCCTTTTTACTTATTATTTTTTCCTTTGTCCAATTATAAAGCTAAGTATATCACATAGTTGCAACTCAAATGATTGGTCATATATTTTACAATTATATATGAATTGTAACTGTGTATAAGGTCCCACTAGGTTATAGACAATAGCCAATATCTATGAAAAATAATCCAGTGCATGACATATATATGAACATAATCATATATATATATATATACTTGATTAGTAGAAGCGAAAGTTTGATAATATACAAAAGCAATTCTTGGACTTGAGTCACTGATTGTTAAATAAGATACAAATGAAAATTGTTCAATTTCATAGTGTAAATCTTTCAACATGCCGAATGCGAGAATTTTTCTTTGAGAGTTGTTACACTATCTATCTCTCTTTCTTTCTCTTGCTCATTTTCTTATTTTTTTGTCATTTTTGTAAGATGCTTCTTTTTTATTTTTATGTTAATTACCAAATTCCATTATGATATCAAAAGATAAAAGGTAGCATTTGCATGGTTTAGAAACCATATATAATTGCCTAAAAGCAGTACAATCGTAGGCAAAAACACTACCCTATGGCAGTTGCCAATTTACTTAGGGTGTTCAAGTTATGGTTAGACCCAACCCTTATTTTTTACATCTCTCACTTACACAAAATGGGTACCAAATTCTCATGATCTCGAGAACATTTTTTTTTATTTTTTGCATTGAGTTCATACAAGAAAATAATCCATATGACCAGTATACTTAGAAAGCTCAATTGTTATACAAATGTTAAGCGCATATAGCAACTCATAATCACATCTAGTCACTTATATAACTATTAGGTATGTATACTAGCTCTCAAGTACAAATAATGTAGTATGCAACACCCAAAACCTATTTGGTCATATTTTAAGTTTCGCATGATCTCTCTTTTATCATATTGAATGATATATTTATGTATTTACAATTATGTTCAAAGTTTCAAACATAATTAGTCGACCTATAAATATAACCAAATGTGGCACTAGAATAATCTTCCCTTTTCTTAAAATTTCTCCATTTTAATTCAACTATTGTCCAAATATGTCCCATTGTATCGAATCATTCATCACCATTGGTAACATTCCAAGGTAAATAACATTAAATTGAAACTTTAAAAAAGTTGTAAGTCCTTAAGGGTATTAAATTTGAGATCTTCTAATCTCAAGGGTTTCACACAAAAAAAGTAAATATCTATTCTTCTGTTACTTTTGTTGGTTAAACAATGCATATGTGGTATAAAAACACATACTACAGTATTACTCATTTTTTTCAAAGAAGGTATATCTTTCATCTTTTATATACCAATACCATACAAGTGGTAGTTTAGATACTATTAATATCTAACTTGAGTCCACAACTCTATTTGATTTCACATAATCAATAGAACTTTCAATTCGCATATTAAGATAAATAAAGTGAATTATGGGTTTATTCACTTTACATCACAAATCCCAATATTAAGTGATCTTATTTCGATCCCTTATCAAGGTGATTCTATTTTAAGATTGGGCTATTGATCCATAGCTTATAACTAATCTCATTTCTATATTGCTAGACCATTGAGATGATTGTCTGTGTAAGAAAGTCAATCATTTATCTGAATTAGATTTCAAATCATATCATATATGTACATATAAATATACATATATGCATGCATCATAAAACAAAGTACTAAACTTTAATAGCCTTAATTATATTCAATATAAGTTAACATAAATACGAAAATTGTCATATATTGTTCATATAAAATTGTTCAATCAATACATGTGCATCAACATCTAAACAATCTTAGAGATCTCATGTGGTTGTTAAACACATCTCTAGGTATGGGCTTAGTAAATGAATCTACAATCATTTTATGAGTAGAAATCCATTGTATGTTAACTTTTTTTTATGCAACCATGTCTTTTACGTAGTTATACTTAGTATCTATATGTTTTTTCTTAGAACGACAGTTGAGATCATTTGTGAATATAATTGTAACTTCACTATCACAACTCACTAACACTGAATTGGACTCATCCTTTTCAAATCCTAAATGATTCAAGAATCTCTTAAACCAAATGGCCTCTTGCACTATCATTGAAAATACTACAAATTCAGCCTTCATCATGGATAGTGCTATACAAGTCTTTTTCTTATTGCTCCACAAAATAGCCTTACCATTCAGTAAGAAAACATAACTGGAGGTAGATTTTCTTTTATCTAAATGATACCTCTTTATTTTATAGAATTATCATAGGGTTTTATTGCATATTTATGCTTAGTTCTTAATAATTTCATGCAAATATTCTCCTAAATGTGTAGATTTAGTTCATGTGTAGGTAATTGAACCAAAGTAAAAAAATTTGACAAATGGAATTTTAGCTACCTAGCATGGAGTTACATTATACAAGTGCTTATGGATATAACCAAATGAGAATAGAAGGGCATTGCATGGGAAGTTGGCAATAAAAAGAATAGGAAATTGCTACCCGTTTATAAAGAAAGAAAGTTACCCCGAGACTAGTAGAAGTGATGCGATTGATTCACACTTGAAGGATTGAATGAGCTAATGCACTAGCTAGGTACGTGAGCTAAGAATGAGTTATTTGTACAATGCTAATGAGATGAATAAAGAGTAAAATGAGCTGCCAAAATGATTACTGTGAAAAATATAGTTTTTCTTAAGTCATCTTTGCTTTGAAATTTTGAAACTTTTTATGAATTCATTACATTTTATACATTAATATGTTGAATTCTTAATTTTCAAGTTTACATGTTGGAATAAGACAAGTTGGATGAAAATGGAAAAAACCATGCCAACTATGCAAATGTGACAAGGAAGGTAGCCATGCATGAAAACCATTCACTCCATGTAAAGTTGATGGATTAGCATTCGGCCAAGGCTTAAGGAATTCTACACAAAACCATTCAATCATGTATGCAAGAATTAACAAACCATGCAAAGGTGACAAACTTTGGAAGCAAACCTTAGCCCATATTTAGGCCAAACCAAAAATAAACCACAAAAGCCAATCCTAAGCAAGCCATTTGGCCAAAGCAAGAAGATTTGTGCAATAGGATTCTTTTAAATTCAAAAGATTTAAGCTAATTGAAAGAATAAAAAAGATCATGCAAGCAAATTCAAAAACCAACCAAGTTATTTGACCAATGCTAATAAGTTAAATGAAGAGCAAAATGAGCTACCAAAATAATAACTGTGAAAAATATAGCTTTTCTTAGGTCATATTTACTTTGAAATTTTGAAAATTTTTATGAATTCATTACATTTATGCATTATGTGTTGAATTCTTGATTTTCAAGTTTACAAGATGAAAATACATAAGTTAGACGAAATTGCAAAAATCATGCACACTATGCAAATATGACAAAGAAGGTAGCCATGCATGAAAACTATTCACTCCTTATAAAGTTGATGGATTAGCATTCAACCAAGGCATAAAGAATTCTACACAAAACCATTCAACCATGTGTACAAGAATTCACAAACTATGTAAATGTGGCAAATTTTGAAAGCAAACCTTAGCCCACATTTAGGCTAAACCAAAAAAAAAACCCCAAGCAAGCCCAAGCTAAGTAAGCCATTCAGCCAAAGCAAGAAGATTGGTGTAAGAAGATTCTTTCAAATTTATAAGATTTTAAAGATAATTGAAAGAATCAAAAATATCATGCAAATAAATTTAAAAACTAGCCAAATCTACCATATCTTCATTAAAAATTCAAAATGCGGTTAACTTGTCATGGACATCTAAGCATGGACAGCACAAGTGAACCAATTCAAGAGTGCTATTTGACCACACAAGCTTTATCTCATACAAGAAGCTTTATCCATTCGGCTATCCTATTTAAGTTCAAAAAGGTCATATTTTTAAATTCAAAAAAATTTAAGCTAGAGTGAAAATGTCCAGGTCCTTTTCCCATAGCCCAACCCATGTACTATAAATATAACTCATTTGTAAATCATCTAACATCCCTCATTTTGTTTTTTCTTATCTCTCTTTTAATTTTGGTTTTCATTTAAGCTTTTGTAATTTTTTTACTTTCATTCTACTTTCAATACAAGTTATTTTAAGTTTTCTTCAAGCTTTTTTTCTTTTATATTTCAAGTACTCAAATTTACTTTCAAGTAATCTTTAAGCTTTCGATTTTGCTATTTACATCACTTGCACTTGCTCTTTATATTTTTTTTATATTCAGCCACTC